>NW_009646340.1:997731-1055876 GCF_000708025.1 Charadrius vociferus | reverse complement strand
GGGGGGCGGTGTGGTGAGGGGGGCAAGGCCGGGGGGGGGGGGGGGGGGGGATTGCACGGGGCTGAACAGAGCAGTTCTGGGCTGCGCCCCCGTCCCTGGGCATACACGGCCAGAGCCGTGTGGTGGGTGTGAAGACAGGACAAGACTATTGCTTCTGATGACTTGCATGAAATTGTGAAACAGGGCTTGGGCTCTGCCCCAGGGACCGTGTAAATCAACCTGCTGAAATGGAAACCTGCTCTCAGGCCTTGCCAACAAAAGGAGAACAACACTTTTGAGCAGCTACCAGATCTGAAGGCATCTGGGACACAACCAGAAGCTAATCCTGGAGAGGCTCAAAGCTTGGATTTCCTAAAAGTTATGTCTGTGCCCAGGGAAGACTTTGCTGTTGGCAGGAAGACTGGGATATAGCAAGTGGGGTAATGCACATCTCAAGTTCATAGATGATCCTTATCCTGTTATCTCTGTTTTCCAGCTCTTCTTTAGGTCAGAGAACAGTGAGTGGCTCACCCTGATTATCAGCCAGCTCACAGAGAGCTCCTCAGAGGGGGCTGGGTGCCCGATTTGGGGACCTCTGCTGCCCCTTCCCCACAGGGTGCCTGTCCCAGCAGCCCCACACACCTCCTGGTGCTCCCCTGGGGCCCCATCTCCTCCCCACTGCAAAGGAGATAGCTGCAAAAGCCACTGCCCTGGGGTCTGTACTACAGGGTCAATACCATGCCAGAGCCAGAGGGGGAAGTGAACTCGATGTTTATCCCTTTTTTATCTGATTAGATTTTTTTTTCTTGTGTTTTAAATGCCTGTCTGAAAATATTTCCAAGAGAGATAAAGAAGCATTTTATTCCAGGGTCTGCAGACTCGCTCAGGGACAGGCTGGGAGGTGGCGGGGTCAGGGGCACTCAGCACTGAATTGCAGGAGGTTTTAAGTGAAGTTACGGTGCACTGCCAGGGTGGACTTTTAGCAAGCACCGACGACAACCCACCACCACCACTTACATGTGCTCCTGTGGTGTGCCATAGTCAACATCTGAATGAGGTAAGAGATAAGTACAAACCTTGGCTTGTTATGGCTGGTCCAGACTGACTTCAGAAACCAGCTTGTACACCAGCGATGCAAAGTTTGTACCATCACCCAGTCCTCGAGCTCCAGTGGTGGTAATGTGATCGAGGTGACAGACTGAAAACAGAGGGAAGTGTCAGTCCCTGCTGCAAATGCTCCCACAGCTCAGCAGAGAAATTGCAGGGACGAGGGTCCACGTCGCTCTTGTGCATGTGAAGGCAGTACGCTCGAGAACTGGATCCTGCTTAGTCTCTGCTCGAGGGGATACAGGGCTGGATGAAAGAAGCTGGGATACATGAAATATGATAACTGGAAAAAATACAAACCAGAAGATGGGCTGTTTAATGCACTACAGATCCAGGAAAACAACCAGAGCCGAACAAAAAACATACCTCGTATAGGAACAAAGATACCGTCTCGACCCAGGGAGAACCTGGAAGGAGACGGGTGTGCTGAGATGTGCTTTGTTAGCTTGTCTGTCTCCAGGCACCGCATGGATCAGACCCAAGCCCAGTCTGTGGCGGTGGCTTTCTCCTTTCACTGCATCTCTCCTGTCCTCTCCAAAGTGCTCCTTCCAGCACAAGTACCTCCAAGCTCCCCACGTTTGGTGTCTATGCCCTGTGCCCTTGTTCTTCCTGCTCCATCTGCCTTCTCGCTACTGCTTCTGCCTCCGCCCCCCGCTCGCCCAGCCCTGAGGTCTTCCCTTTGCTTATTGAATTAGCAAGAGAATTGCTGTCACTTTTAATCATAGGAGTAAACCAGACAGAAAAATAAGGTCTCCCCCAAACACGAGGATGCTGATGGTTTGCAGAATGAGTTGCTCTGACAGGTCACCCACCTAGAAATGTCTGTATGGAGACAAGATACCGTGGGCTGGGAGAGAGACCTGAGGTGCGGTACTGGGCAATGCAGAAACCAACACTCTGTCCCTGGACCAAATGGGACAAATTTAGCCTCTGGATAAGCAGGAATCACATAGTTACCTTTACTGGGAAGTTTTGCCAGTTGTCTCTAGGTACTTGTGAGCCGCGGAGCTGAGCTCTCCGCAGTAGGAATCCTTTTCTCTTTGCCACAGTGGCAGGAGCTGCCAGGAGCTGGCAGTTGTCAGGAGCCATTTCCCCTTGGAAAGGTCCTCTGCGAGGGTCTGGGGGAAATAATCGTGCTCGGGCACCACAGTCCCACAGTGACAGTCCTGGCACTGCAGCCATGGCTGTATCTGTGCTCACCGACAGCCCCTGGGGGTACTAATCGTCCCTCTGTTCCCCCTTAAACTCACAGCTGAGTACCGGTGCGTGTTGTGACCTCCTGCAGCAATACAAATAAAAATGTCAGTACTATGACTATTAATAGTGTTTTTTTCCTGCTGCCATTCTGCTTGCTTTTGCTACTATTAATAATAATATTTACATATGCAAAACCACAGATGCAAAACAGATGGTTTGGTTAGGACCTCTGAAAAAACTTGTCTCTGCCACATATATTTATGACAAAGACAGAGGGTTAACCACACAGAGTGCCACATAGAGAACAAATAGACGGGGAAAAAGAATGAAATAATTCCTTCCATATTACCGACAGAGGCCAAAACTCATCCATTCCCCTCTCTCTGCTTCTCTCCTTTCTAGCGTTTGACACTCTTTTCCAGTACCAGGTCAGGGATGGTTTCCATATTTGTTCAGACTTGTCTAATTTTATTTTCCAGTTCAGCTATTATTTTTTCAGATGCAGCTTTTCCTGATGGGTGGAAAATACAAAAGGAATCGCTCATCTGCTGCCTGCAAACTTTTTCCTGACCGCTGGGAAGCTCAGGCACTATTCCAGGCCTGGAGTAAACCTTGCCTTGTGGAGAAAACTTGATCCTTGTTTGCTGAGTTCACACGTCTGGGAATAATTTAAGCTAAGGGGAAAAGCAAAAGTGAGAGAAAGACAACAACCATCCCTGAGCCCATCTCATCCCCTTCACCACATGGCCCTGCCTGGGAGGACATCCGTGGTCATACAAGATGAACGACCACATCTCCACTACTGGCCTATACTGTAAAGCAAGAAAGCAGCAGCACAGGGCAGGGCAAGACTCTTGGCAGTTTTACAGAAACTGGGCTTGTTTTACAGAAACAGAAGGTAACGGAGAGTCTGCCAGCAACACAGCATCCCCCCCTGCTTTCGGCAGTGCCTGCTGTAGGGCTGGGCTCTCAGTAGCAGGGGGCGGAGGGGCTTGGCTTGGGCGGCCACCTTGCTCTTTGCTCCTGGCTTTCCCACCAGGATGAGGAGAAACAGAAGGACAAGGCCAAAACAAGGGCCTCTCGTGCCTGCATTGATGAGTAGCTTTGAATGACAATTATGCAGGAGTCCCATGAGCACAAAAGGCTTCCCTGTGGGCTTTGGTCTCCTGTCCATATGTACGGTTGTGTGGACACCAGAGGCACCCACGGGTGTTGTGTTTGTGGCCAACAAGACTCCCCAACCCTTTTCCGCTGACAAACACCTTCGGGGCCACCCCGATCTCCCCAGGCAGCCCCAGGCCCAGCTGCTCTTTTCTGTGAGCAGGAGGAGGAGCAAGAAGGGTCTGTCTATACGCTCTGCCACAACACAGCAACGCTTAAATGGACAAAGCCACCGAACAGCATGCTAATGAGTGCAGCGCAGCATCCCTGGGCACTAATGAGTAATAAAGTGCCCCAGAAACTAAAGAGCCCCCAAGTGCTACTGAGGACTAAGTAGTCCCCAAATACTCACATCTCTCTCAGGTCAAATTCCACTCTTTAAACCAATCCCCATTACATTTTACACATCGGGCTGTAGAAGGCCTCGGAGGGGCTGTTAGGTTCTATTGTAGGGGAATAAAGCAAGTGTCAAAAAGACTTTTAATGCCCAGTTAAAAATGGCCGAAATACAGCCTGCAGTTACCTGATAAGCTGCAAGGTCTCTACTGGGAGAAATATTTTGGTTTTTAAATTGTCTCAACCTTTGCACACTTACAAGAGCCTGGCCTTGGCTCTAAAATAAAGCTTTGTCAAGTACATTAAAACAATATTAAAAGCTTGGCTTTTGTTCCATAAAGACTTCTAATGCTTGTTGGTTGGGGTTTTTATTTCTTATAATGGTTATGACCAGTAATTATTGAGCATATCAGAGCGCTGCAGATCTCTGCAGCTCTGTGCAGTTTACAACATCAATACTCCTCCCAGCACGGGGGCTGTCCCGTCGCTGCCATCCCCACTGCACAGGTGTGGGAACCAAAGAGCTCAGGGGGATTAACATCTCCAGAGACACATAACAGGGCAGTGCCAGAGCCAGAGGGCAATGCCTGAGCCCCATGGCCACAGGCTCTGTTCATTGCAAGAGAAAATATCCCTCGTCTTCCCTTCAGTGCAAATTACGCTCTTACTCCTTACAGGGAAATTTGAGATATTGCATCCATTTACTGGTTCAATTAACCCTTTTGGTGAAGTACCTAATGGCTATGGACTATGCCTGGACTATGGTGCCCATCACCATGGGTCTGTTGGTGTTCTTTGTGTAAATATTTGGACATTGACAAAGTTAGATGTTTGAACAGCTAGAGGTTTTTTTCAAAGCAGATCTGTAATTCATTCAAAGATTCAGCCTCAGAGTGACAACAGCCAAGAAAGTCAGGGTTCACGCTGCGACAGGGTGTTTCTCACCATCCTGCATTGTTCCTCTGTGCTGTAGGGGCTCTCCGGGGTGGACCAGCCTCGTGGTGCTGTTTTGGTGCTATTGCTGTGCTTTGGGAAGTATGTTTGTGTGGCAGCAAGGCCAACACACAAAATTAATGGCATTTGAAGTTCAGTGCAAGTCTTGACTGTCAGGAATGCAGCATTAAAAACAAAACTTAAAGCTTCCATATTGCAAAACCTATTAGCTGCTTTACCGTTTTTGCAGTCATGCCAGTTCACTCATACTGGAGCTTTTACCAAAGCATGACAGCTCATATGTTTAGCTTGGGCTAGGCTTAAAGTTCTGATGAAGTCTAATCTTGTGACCTGTATTTACTTTGGCCGGGGATGCCTTTTGCACAGACGACTTCCTATCCTTCCTAATCTTTCCCGCAGGAAAGGAGCTGGGAGTTACAAGGCGGGGGGAGGAAGGCAAAGCCAACCAGACACGCAGCAAAAGAGAAACAAGCGCTGCACATGTCGGTGAAGTGGGCCAGGTTCAGGGACCTTGTCTGTTAAGGGAAGGAATTAAAGGGGGAGTCAGCACCTCCGCTGTCATCATTTGAGATGCATCAAATCCATCATCGTTTCTCTGGAATTTTACCCATCTGGAAATATGGCTGGCTGCAACTGCAACAGCTTCACAGTTTAAGGATGGAAAAGTCTCTGCTTGGCTTGAACTCGTCAAACCTCCCACTGAAACAGAGAAGAATTCTGTGGGTATAAACCCCCAGCAACCCCCTGGGACTTGGCACCAAAAGGCTGCTTGCGGGTCCTAGCTGTCGATCCCCTACGGAGCAAGTTGGCTCCCGGCGGCACTGCAAAGCGCCCGTGGAAGGAACTGCTCTCTCCTGTGTGACAACAGAGGGAGCATGGACCCTTCGTCAGGCAGCCTAGCTGGATGCCAACAGTTAGATAGCACGAACTTCTTCGCCCCTTACTCTCATTTCTACAACCAAAAGCTAACTGAGGAGAAGCACATGTAAATACCAGCCTTGAGCATCATGCTTTTACCACCCCTCTAAAATCTGCCTTTTCACATCCCCTACAACCACAGGCCACTTAACACTATACTTTGATTTGCTACGAATTCTTTGAAAGAAATCAGGGACTCTGGAATCTGTTCCAGTCTTCACCGTCTGCTCTGACACACAGACCAAGGTCTGTGGAGAAACTGTACAAGGACCCTTCTGGTGCAATTATGGCTTGGGCTACACACAGGAAATACCCAACCTTCCCCTTGGCTTCACCTTCCATTTACTTCACAACCCCTAAACAGTAGCTGTAAGATTAAAGACAGAGAAAAAAAAGAGGAAAACCCCAGCACACACACTGGTTGTTTCTTAAAAGAAAGGCAGGACCCTGCGGCGGTATTTACCCAGCTCCGGGGGCACAAGTCAGCCGGGACACGACAGCATTTTCCCACCAGAAGCCAGATGCATGAAGTACCAAATTGCTTTCTGAAAATGTCTTTCCTATGTTTTGAAGTAACAAGATAAGCACAGACATACCTTTCTAATGCAGCAGTGAGACGCTATGCACCGTGCTGGCACTAGAAGTGCTGGTGAGCTTCACAAAATCACTACTTTATATTCAGAAATAGGGCTCTAAATGCAGAGACATAACAATGGGGTAGAGGGCATTTTTGGAAGACAAAGAGCCAGTCAGGTTTGGACTGTGTTTGATATCTTCAGTTTGACTAAGTCCCATGAGTTGAAATAAAAAATTCTTAGTAGCTGGAAATATTCCCTAGTTTTATTCCCACGGAAGAGAAAGTGCTCAAAAGCATTCTAAGGTTAATGGGAACGTGATGAAAGAACCATTTCTGTAGAGCAGCATTTTGAGTAAATGCCTCCTTTAAATGCATTTTCCAAGCATTATAGCAGAGAAATTTGGGATAGGGTTCAAATCTCTCTCAAACTTTTGGAAAGTGAGAGAAGCGAGGAAGCAATCTATTGCACTGCTGCAGAGATGCGCCAGTTCATGGCTCGAGGGCTCTGCAGTGGCCGAGCACATGAGCAAGTCACTCACCGACAGGGAAACAGAGCACCCACGTTTGCTCTGATAAAAACCCTAAAACCCAGCATGGCCACCCAAAAAGGGTATGCACTCTGCCCGCGGGGATTTGTCCCAGAATAATGTCTTTCCAAAGCCGACTGACACTTTTTGCCTCAGAGGGGAAAGCTGTCATCCTAAAGCTTCCCTAATTAAGCAATTGGGGAGCGTGGGAGCACGCTGCACCCCTAATTCCCACCTAACCACTGGGCTGGGAACTGGGGTGTGGAAATACAGTGAGTTTAATCAGTAGAGGGGATACATTTTCCTCCTGGTGTAAAACAGCGTATGGCAGGCTTGCTTGACAAACCCAGAACTGCACTGGGGCAGCGCGTGATGCCCCACAGCAGCCCAGAAGCCATTAATTACTTAATGAGTGTCAGTGATGAGTCTCCCTCACCACCAATGTGTGGTTACCTCCTCCAAGGGGGGCTGGGATGCGCAGCGGGGGTGACAGCAGTTGCAGGTGCACATCGGGTGCTTTCCAGCACGGTGCCAGGCACTTCCCAGCACTGCACCAGCTACCCAGGCTGCGTACACAGTAGACGTGACCGCATGCGAAAGTTGGTAGTGCAATTACACACGGACCTTGTTGATTAATCAGCACCACCATTTTTTACAAAAGAGAAAAAAGAAAAACTCCCAAGTGTTGGAAATAGTTGGATAATTACTATTTAGTAGTTATTGTATTTTTTTGTTGTTTACAAACACGCTGGACTCAGTGGTTGCAAAGATTTTGAAAAGAATGTCAAACCCCCTATCAATGCTAGGAGAAAGCTTGTAAAGGCCACTGCTTTTTAAACTACTTAAGAGCGGCTTAATGTGCACTGTGTATTTAGTTCTGTAACAACTGCCTTGCAAGGTTACCTCTCAGCAAAACTGTGATCAGTAACAATAAACCTTAAAATGGCTTTAGCACAGATATACATTTCAAACCCGATGGCTCCAGCGCAGCGAGGGGTGTATTTATGCAGAACAGACAGAGAAGTTTCACGTGCGACTTGCTGAATCGGGACCTTAAAGTGGGAGCTATTTTCTACCACCACATCGTGCTTTTGTAAGGCACTGAATGTTAAATGACCCTACCAAAAACAAATGCCGATCTCACCACTGACATGCTCTTGTCCTCTCCGCTCCAGCGCAGCCCTGCCTGCATGTGTCCGAGCCCAGAGGTGAGGGCACAGCAGATCAAATCGATTGCACGCTCCCATGCCATGGATGTTAACGAACAAGCTCTTCGTGACCCCTCACCTTTCTGCCATGGGAAAAGGTTGGGAGACTCATTTCCCCCTGTTTGCAGGAACAAACACCAGCAGCTTTACATCACAGGAAAACATTATATTAATGAGCATGCTTCATCACATAAGCTACACTTTGCAGCGTAGTTAAGCAGTTATGCAAACCACCAAGCTACCCCCGCAGAGATCTCAAGGTTCATCAGACTGAGGAAATAAGCAGCTTTGCATTTCTATTGACTCAGTTTGAGTGCCACAGAAGGCACTGGGAAGAACGGATGGAAAGAAAGGCTCTGGTGACAGACTGATCAAGCTGAGTTAGTGAGAAGCAATCGGACCAAAGCAAAGCAAATAAGAAGGCTGCCTGCAGGCAGCCCGGCCAGGAGGCTGCGCTTGCCTTCCTGTTTGTGTTTACCAGGGCATCGCTCCTGCCACTGACTGCATTGTGCTTGCAGGGAGCAGCGGCTCCAGTGATGGATGGCTTCTGCGGAGATCCTTTGTACCTGCCAACAGGGCTGAGCAATAAACAGCCTGAGGCAGCATCCACTTCATTTCCTTAACACTGTTAAGGGGCGCGCTGCGCCCCGCTTTCAGATCCCGCACAGGAGCCAGCTTGCAGCTGCAAAGCGTACGTCTGTCCAAACAATCACACACCAGCAAGTTCCTGCAGCACTCTCCGTCTCTGGAGGGAGGCGAGATACCAGCCAAAAGCTGGTAAAGGAGCTGGAAGCCGAAAGGAGAAAGCAACGGGTGGGGTGCGTTATCTATTACCTGAGGGTCAATGACTGTTTGCCTGCATGGGATGCATGTGGAAAACGACCAGCCTCATCTTGCAGCTTAGCAGCATTCCCAGCATGTACTTGCATTTGGTTAGGAAGCCGTGCCGATGTTCAGACATCCATCACCTCCGAGAGCCACCAGCCAGTCTCCCTGGCCTGCGATGCCGGCACTGAGCACCGCTGGCACTGGAAGAGTCCCCAGGAGGCAGACACCACCTCGCAGCTCCACAGGCCATATATCAGAGAAAGGGTAGGCAAGGGCTTTAGATCAGCTGCATTCAAGCACTCATTGCCAAACCATCTTAATCCAGGTAAGGGAGGAGGCAACATGCCCCTGACCCGGGCATCCACAACTGTCTCTCCTCTGAGAACCTGTCCCCAGTTCGCCCGCTCTGACAACCACACTCTCCACAGTCGGTACCCAGCCTGTAGCCAGCATGGCTGACTCTTTGCAGAAGCCCACGATCTTTAATTTAGCATTGACCTTGGTCTGCAGAACATCCAGCAGAGAGTATCAAGGTGTGTGACCTCAGCCCATCCTAGCCCCTCCGCCACCCCAGCCCCGGGACTCCTGCCGCCGGCGGTGGGAGCTCCCTGCACCAAGCAGCTCCAGCCGCAGCCCTGAGCACTCCAACTCGCCGGCGTGTTTGCAGAGCAGAGCGTGTCATACTTCTAAAGAGTGACAAATTACCAGGAAGGGCTCCCCCCGCACCCCAGCTCCGCTGTGCACAGCCGAATTCCCCCATGCCGCATTAACAGCTAATAAAACAATAGAGCTTTTAGTGGTGGACTTCAAAGGGATCTCGGGCAGATGAATGAATTTAGCATTTCTTCACTTACTGTCAGCACTGGGGGAGAGAAGGGCAGGCTGAGGTCGAAGGCTTCAGCAGGCAGCGGCAAACAAATACAGCCTGGTATTTGGGCTACTGCAGAAAAATGAGTGGTAAATCAGCTAAGCAGTTGGTAAGTACCAGGTTTCTCTTCCCCTTTATCGCTGCTCATCCACTTCAGCTGCTCTATTCTCTTTTTTTTGGTTTTGTTTTGTTTTCCTGCGCTACATGACCACTACAAAAAAATACCATCAAAATTAGAAAACCCCCATAGTTACACCTAAACCAGAGGCCAAGTCACCAACAGCTCATTACAGTGTGGAGAATCTTTAGGCAGCCTGGCCCAATCTCAAGCAAACGTAATTATTTTCAGACATAGCAACACAATTGTATTTAGTAGATGTGCCTTGAGGTCCTGCAGCTAATTTACAGCTATGTGTCCATCTACAAAATGGTTTCTGCAAACCATTAGCTCATTGTCATGTGCTGTTACAATAAGCATCTATATGAATTAAGGTTTGAATTGTGCAACTAAGAGTGGATTAATATTACTTAAAAGGTTTCTCCCTTTTTGGAGCTGGAAAAGGAAGCACGAGACAGCAGGAAAAGTGAGCAGAATAGTATTTGTTGCAGATAGCATAGCTCAAATCACACTAATTTAGCCATATAGATCAAGACTCTCCAGCAGCTTACTCCCACAGGGAGCGGGGGGAACGCAGAGTTGACCAGCGCAAATTGCACCTACAGCAGAGATGCTTGCTGGTGGAGAAGACAGTCAAAGCTTCACAGCTCCCACCAGCAAGGCTGCCCCAGCCCAGACTTCACCAAGGACGGAGCATACAGGGTGGTTTGGAAGGGATTAAAGATGGAAAGGATCTTAAACAGATGAAGCATCGCTTTATAAAACTGCCACAAGCAACACGGCTCAGTTTCTTAGATTTCTCCTTCATTTTCTGACCACCTCTTGTTAAGTCACAGCCTTTACTCCCACACAGTATCTGAGGAAGAAAGAAAAAACCTCTGATTGTTCTGTGCTTTTTTTTTTTTTTATCCTTATGTAGTACATGATACCCAAAACAACAGGAATGAATTATCCTAATTTTTAGAGTTGGCATGTTTTAGCCTCTGAATACCATCATCTATATTCTACACCATTTCCAAGTTCAGCCCAATGTCTTGTTCTGGAAAACAACTTTAAAGGTTGCAATCATTTATGTCACATTCACATCTGCTGCCAAATTTTCAAAGCATTCTCCATTTGGCTTTCCTACAAAACACTTCTGCAGAGGACACTTTCCAAGCGTTCACCACCGTCATGCAGCGACAGGATTCACATGCAGTCAGCTCATGGGGAGCTGTGGCGTTGCTCAAAAGCAGCGGGCTCACAAGCGGGGAGGGAGACAGCCTCCTGATAACTGAGCTGACAACTTCTAGGTTCTCTAAAACCAGACCCTTCCAAGAATGCCCTTTGTTCAGCAGTTGCTCCATTCAGTCTCTCTCCCGGTTTGCTTGTAATTTATTCCTTCTAAAAGTCTTGCCCTAGGCTAGTAGAAAATTAAAACAAGGAGCCAGATTTTCTTTTTTTTTTTTTTCCTCACTTTTGCTCTTTCATCAAGAACAGTGAAAATTTGGCATAGTTGAATATTTTGTTCAGCTCTTTTTTTTAGCCTTTGAAGTCCTCTAAAGCCTTGGTAGGAGTCTAGGCTTCCATTCACATCTGCTTTCCATGAAGCCATTTACCGCACTTTATTTGTGCCATATTAGATTTTTCAGGACAGGGACAGAACTAACGAAGCATTTACATTCCTGGGAAAGTGGCATATATACAACTACCATATTACTCTGATAGAAACAAACTACAACTGACATATTTCAAGTTCTCGAGCAAGCAGCCATGTTGCACTATGGGCAGCAAAGGGTCCGGAGCTGTTGGTCACTTTTTTCCTTTTTAACACCCACTTAAAATTAAACATGCTCAGTGCAGTTTTAGTTTAGACAGTTACCAAGAGATGCTGTAGCACCTGTAAGAAAATGAAGGAAAACGCCTTATAAAAGGGAGACCTTGGATGAAAGCTTAATGAGAACAAATCACGGCTGAACAGAAGCTGCATCAGAGACAGTATCGATGACACAGAGCACTGTCAACAAGATAATGGCATCATGCTGCTAACTAACTGCTAAGGCATTTCTTTTACAAGCAGAAGACTAATCTCGTGACAATGCTCCATTCCAAGGACTTTATTGCTATCAGAGCAGGAAAAGGGTGTTGATTGAGTCTCTTTATCAGATGAATCCTGGTGAACCATAGGGACTATTGATGCTGTTTTCTATTTTATATTTCTCCCTTTAATAACAAAAAAAAAACCCTAAGAAATATTTGTCCACTTCTCACACTGAGATTGTTCTAAGACAGAGGCGATAAAGTAGCAACTGAGAAAAACATGCCTTGGAGGAGTCAACATCAAGGGCCCAGCAAGCTCATTCTTTGAGCACGATCTCCAATGGCACTCTGAACTTAAAGATGGAGAGTTTGTTAAAAAGCCAACTGGAACTTGGAAAGTTCATCAGAGGATTGTCTATCCGAGCTCAGCACAGCTCCAATCATTGAAGCTCACGGAAGAAATATTTTTTGGAATCTAGCCCTTTACCGTCCAGGCAAAAGACCAAATCACAACCAAATGACAAAGTGTGAAACACGTGCTTACATTCATTCAGGCTTGGGAGGAAAAAGTCACTTGCTGATTGAACTTGATCACAGGGGCTGCACATCAGATAGCAGGCAAAAGTCTTCATAATATTGCTTCACATTACTTAAGGCAGAAGTGGCCACATCAAGGTCTTATATCCATATACCAGACTTTGCTGTCTAAACAGACATGAAAATCACACCCCACATACAGCTGTGAACCACTGAAAGGAAGGTGACAGCACAGCCTCCTACCTCAGTTTCTCTCACTGTTTCAAAGCAAGAGAATAACATGTCCACAGTGGATGTTATTTACTACATCCTGTCACTGAGAGGTAGGATCATGGCTAGATACAGGTGGATTATCCTGGGTTTGATGGAAAGCATGGAGAGGGCGCGTACACCCCATCTGCAAAGCTCCATTCAGTTTCCCCCACCCCAAGCTAAATAGTGGTGGTTCCTGGGCATCTGGTGTCCCATGGTCCCCTCCCTCCTTTCCGATATACCTTTCTCCCTAATGGTCTCTGTTTCTCCATGTCTTTCCATGGAAAACATTTTAAAATCTGGAGGGTATTGAGATAACCCATGAGACAAACATTGTGGTCTCCAGAAGATGACTGTCCCCGTGCCTCTTAGGTTACAAGAGGTATCATGTACCCATATGACACCTTCACTACTGTCATGTGTCTTTGCTATGGAATTGCACATCCTTACAGAAATCCTGGGACATGAATCACGTGTTTAAGAGTAGTGTGGATCCTGAAGTGTTCCCTAACCTGGGCAGGGGATCGGGTGCCCCAACAACGTTCAGGTCTCCCCTGTCCCCAGAGACGCGGCTCTTGCTGGGAGGCACTTGCAATCACTGGAACAGGGGCTGGGGTGGATGTCAGGAGGTAGGGGGCCCGCGAAAGGGATGCTTTTTCCTGCTGCTCTGGTGATTTGAATTATTTCATGATGGCAAAAACTAGGAGAGGAAAAAACCACAGCACTATGTTAAAAAAAAAAAAAAAAGAAAAAGAAAAACACGATTTTAAAAAGTGCTGTGCCAGGTAAAACTCCTCTGCTTTGTTATGAGAGTTCCCAGTATTGATAATTTCTCCTAGTTGCTGGTTTGTAAGTTACTTCTGAGTAGAAAATTCAATTACATGGGCCAAGTCAACAATAATGTTTTTCCTGGCAACGGTTCATTTTGCCAGTGGAAACATTTTTCCCCCTTCTTTTCTGGATTCAGCTCTGCAAAGTTGCTAAATTCTTCCAGATCTCTGGTCTGATGTGATCATAAATATCCTGATTGTATTCCACTGATTGACAGACTGGGGATGGATTAAGTGGGGATTACAGCCTGGAATGATCAAAATGTGCTTTCATGGTTAGTAACTCTGCAGTAAGTCATAGTTCCAATGTACATTAACTATATAATCTAATTAACATGGCTGTTTATGTATTTAATATTATTCTTAAAACTTTTTAATAAAAGAGGTTTTAAGGAGAATTATATGTTGTTTAAAATGTAAGAACCTGTTCCTTGAATGTACAGTAGTTCGGGGTTTGCACTGTCATTAATATTAAGATGACGAATAAAACTATCTCTTGCTATTAAAATGAGACTTAAGCAGTATAATGGGCCTAATTCTGCCCTCACCAATAGGTGGGTAAAGTCAGGTTTTCTCCCTTTTATTTAAAGTTACTTTAGGTTTACATTTTAGTAATTCAGGGCAGAATTCAGTTCATTAGGATTAAAAAACTACATTTTTAATAAACTGAGCCTATTAAATCCATAATAGGCACATAACTAAAAGCATCTGAATTTTCTAAGATCGTCAGCACTCACAGGTCTCAAGGCTGCCGTTATTTACTGAGTAGGAGCAGTAGGAATTAGTCTTATGGGTACAAACCTTAGATGTTTTACTGCACAGGTTCACATACACACAATACATACCTAATGATATCAAACCAAATGAAACAATTCGTCAAGGCAAAACTCCAAACTACAGCAATGTGTTCAGCAGCTGCACTTGTGAATATAAAAAGAGCTTGCTATTTGATTGCAGGGTCAAGGAATTATAGTGGAGATGTCATGCAGTTGTCCATAAAAACTGAAATCCGAAACGAGTAAATATTTTGCAGGACTGTGGATTCTCTGCTGTCTCCAGTCCACCCGACCTTGAAGCATCTCAGAGCTGTCACTCGTATTGCTCTGCAGTGATACCTCTACTCCGAGACCATTTTTTAGCTTTCAGAAGATTTTCCTTTTTCACTCATTTTTGTGCCTGCTGGAACAGCAGCTGAGCATCCCTGAACCTGTGGCTCTCCCTGGCGGTGCCCCTGCAGTGGAGAGGAACACCACAAAGCATGTTGGGCACGGCTGGGGGCTGCAACTTCTACCTAAAGCGTTCAGGCAGGGATTCAAGGTCCATCAGGTATCTCAGGACTCTGCACTCGGCCCATGTGATGGCGTAGTTTAATATGGTGAGTAAGTACTACCGAGCAATATTGAGGAAAGCCAGGGTGAGAAGGGGCAATTCTGCTGTGCTCTCTCACACTTATGTTGGTCTCCTCCTTCCACCATCCTCTGGCCTACATTCTTACAATTTTTCTTGACCTGGGACCTTTTAAAATAAAAAGGAGCTGAAAAGTTTCAGCACATCCAGCTGTCAGCCCCTGACGCCCCCACTGCTGCTCTCCTGATTAGAAAGTATCCCTGCATGGACAGGGCTAAACAAGGAGCAAGATGGACATCACCTGACTCGGACTTAGGACCTGACCCAGAGATCAGAGGAGGGTTCAGCCCTCCACTCACCCGACACCTGGGGTCCTGGCACAGATCACAGCTCCGCTGGGCTGTCACCAGGGATGGGGTGGTGATGGCTTGCCTTGAGACTGACCTTGTGCGGGAGTCAATCCATCAACCCCAGGATGAAACGCACTTCCTCCTACTGCCGATCCTCCAAGCCACACAGAAAGCTCTACCCAAAGTCCCTTAAATGAAGTAGGAATGTTTCAATTTAAAGGAATTAGAAGCATCTTTAAAATGTGGCTGTTCCCATCATACAAAGTCCCTGCACGGTGCACTGCCCGACAAGCCTGATTATTCCCCAGCCGGCCGGGGGCTTAGAAAATATGTCGAGCACTCAAATCATTTTAGATCCTGCTGCACTGTATATACCCAGAATCCAAGCAGGGTTCACAGTCGAGGGCTTATAAAAACTTGAATACGCTCCAATAACTTAAATCACTCAGTGAGGTTTATAGTGATTTAAAGCCATTGGAACTCTCCACGTTTGGTGCACAAGGGCTCCAGCTTGGAAGAGAATCAAGGCATGTTCCAGCATGGCAGCTCCAGGCATATTGAATCAATTTCAGCATGTAAAAATAATTAACAATGATAAAAATACATTAATAATACTGTAATTATAAGGCCAGACCAAAGTTTCAGCCTGAAGAAAAAAAATAAAATGGCTGCAGAAATTCAGCAAGGTTCGTGAACAGCTTGAACTGGGAGTAATGAGGGATTTCAGTGACAGGAAAATAAATGGTGGCAAATCAAGGGTAAGGAGCAAAGGAAGATCACATTTGTCAGTAGTTAAAAAGTTTTACTGGCCTGAGCCGCAGGGCTTGCTAAATTCTGCCCTGGAGCCATGCCAGTGTAGCATTGCTAGGCCAAGGGATCAGAAACAATTCAAGGTCCAAGATCTTGCAAGCCATCAGGACCAGGATCAAATGCTATGTATCACGGAGTTGGCTCATAAATCTCAGCTTTCTAGTAGCATATAGTAGGAAGGCCAAGTTTAGCACCTGTCTGGAAAGGATGCAATGTCGTCTGAAGGATGCTCTTCCAGAGCTTCCCAGAACCGGCTCAGTCCCCACAGGGTGATGTGAAGCCCCAAGGGACAGCAGGGCTTTGGCTATTTCTACACCAGCTTTCCAGCACCTGGTACCTCAGCTTCCAGCCTGGACCAGCACCAGAAAATGCCTAAGGCTGCAGGAATAAATACTAACAGGGACAACGTTAAACACCAAACGGCTTTGTCACATCAAACACCTGATTTTTGTTTTAGTCAGCAGTTCAGGATGGTTCTTATTTCATCAAAGGCTAATTCACCCATCCCAACTTGCTCTGTACTCAACCGTCATGCAGGTGCCTCCTTGAGCATTTCAGTAATACCGTCCCAGCCTGCAGAAGAGTTTGTAAAATAAACTAATAACACAAGGTTTGTCCAAAGACTGTGGGGAAAGAACGTGCAAAATATAACATGATTTCCAGTGCACGTGGTGGGGAGAAGAAGGTTGGGTGTAGGCAGGTGGTGTCCCTTTTTATAGAGGAAATGCACATTAATTTTAATTCCCCTGGCAGAAGGAGGAGATATGTTTCCTCATTGTTCATGTTAAGGTAAGTTTCTGAGCACAGAAGATATGGACTCTGCTTCCAGAGCTACCAGCAGAAAAAAAGAAGTCTAATCTATGCCATTATATTCACAATTCTACTGTGGTTTTGAAATAAACCTTTTGCTTTGGCATGAATTCCCATCTCATTTTCTGTGAAATACAGCAGAGCTCAGGACAACTGCAACCAAGAGAGATTTCTATGAAAAAAAAAAAAAAAAGGCCTGTAAAACCTTTACTATCTTTAATCATGAAAATAATTCAGTTGCTGCAAACCTGATATTCATGGCTGGGGCCCAAGGACCTTGCAATTCACAAAAGCACTGAAGGGATCCATAAAAAGTGGCTGGCCATGAGGAATTTACACTTGTTTTTTAAAGGGAGTAAAAATGTGGCTATAGCAATTTAGAAGAGTTTATGTATTCAAGCCTTAGAGAGTTTTAAATCACTCAGTTAAGAAAGATGCATTGGTGCATTAGTGAGCCATCAAGCAATGCAAAGAACCAGAAGAAATTATGTGACAGCAGCATTTCTGGGCAGAGGAGAGTGTTTTGAAGCTTGCTGTGCCCACAAAAGGGGTCTCCGACTCAGCTGCGCGGTGGACTCCAGCTTATCATGCCCCGTGTTCAAAGTCATCCCAGCTCCCCCCATTTCCCTTCCACCCTACACGCCACCATCCAGGGCCCCTTGCGACCCACGCTCAGATCCCCCAGCTGCCTTTGAGCAGCCCCTTGCATCGCCCACCCTCTCTCAGCACCAGGGAGGTCCCCTGCCCAGCACGGTTGTGGTCTCCTGGGACAACCAGGAGACTTTGGCCAACGGAAACATCCAAGACAGGGAGGCCCAGGAGGGAAAGCGCTTTCAAAGGGCTCAAGGTAAGACAGGGTCTTTGAGAGATAATGACAAGCCCCGGCCTCACAGCATGCAAGACTAATTGCAAAGCCCATCTCCCTGACCCGAGTTTCCCACTCTAAGCCCTTCTCTGTTTCTCATGTTCACTTGCTAATTCTGTTCAAGCATTTTAATCCCACCTGCTACCAGGACAGAAAAGTAAGAACGTACTCTTTGGAAATAAAGCTAGTAAAAATACAACAATGCAGTGAGGGAAGAGCTCCTGGTGTGCAAGAGCTGTGATCTCTGGTTTTAGAGGGTCTCAGAGCCCCTGACCTGAACCCACCATGTTACCCTCAGGTACCTGAGGGAGATCCTGCCCCTCTCCACAGCATAGGGTCAACACCACAACTGTTCAAGCTGCCTTCCACAGTGTCACATATCTCTTAAGATACCTTCAGACACTCTGACAAAGAATTTGGGGCACCGCATTTCTGCTGTTTGCAGGGGACAGGGCTGTCCCACTGCCGCAGCGCTCCTCGCTGCTGCAGCACGGGGTGGGCTGCATTGGACGCAAAGACAAGAGGAACCAAGAAAAATGGCTGATGCCAAGACACCGAACCAGGAACAAAGCAACACTGACAGAAGCAGCTGGCTCTCAAGTGGCACGCACTTCACAGCTCGAAGGGCCATAACTCCACCGCTGCATCTCCTAACATGTCAATCCCCAGGAAAGCCCGGTTGCCCTTGCTGGCTGGCCATGCTCCGGTCTCGGGAAAGGCACTTTTCTTGCTTTAGCTTTGGGTGTCCGTTTTATTTTCCTTGCCTTGGTGCCCTCGGGGTGGTTGTTGGCTGCAGTAAATGGTGGGTTTTATTTTTCTAGCCTGTTGTACCCCTCTTGGGAGAAGTTGTTACAGTTGTAGTTGTATTTTTCCAGCTTTTCCAAGCTTACCAGCCCCCCAGGGTGCTGTTTGCCTGAGTGGTTTGGTACAGTTTTATTTTTACAATAACTATTACACTTTTTAATTTTATTTTTGTATGTTAATTAAATACTTTTAAATCACAATGCAGACGCAGTTGCAGGGGCCAAGAAAAATACATAAACAAGAAGAGAATCCAAACATATATCTGCCCAGCATGGTACAGAAAAACTTTCCAAACCCGAGTTCAATCTAGCCCGGTCCTGGATCTCAGCATTAAAAATTTAACAACACAACTCAGCCCCCAGTAGTCTACTCTTCAGATTGCTGCAGAACTTTTCCTTCAGTTATCAAGGAGGAAGGTAAAATGCCCAGAGAGCAGTCAGTGTGCATATGCAAGAGCAGTGCTGAGCTGTGGCACCAACTCTGCCCACTCCAGGTTCACAGCGGTCCTTGAAGCACAGAAAAATATCCTGAAGTTCTCTTAAGCAGCGTTTGTCAGATCGCACTGAAGACATGCTGAAATTCTACAGCACGTGCGACTTGTTTCTCACCCCTGGAGCTGGACACCAGTGAGGTTAGCCAGTTCAGCCTACTGCTCATACCATTTCTCCTATCCCAGTATTTGCCCCTGCAAAATCCACAGGGAATCCGCTTGTCCACCTGTGGCAGAAAGGGAGGAAAGAGACCGGGCACATCTGGACAGACATGTCCTTGCCTGGCATGGTCAAAGCCACCTCCTTAAAGTGCTAGTGCTGTAAAATTCTTGCCATGCCTGAGAAATAAAATGTGAGACTTAATTTAAAATGAGAGATATTTGAAGGGAGAGCTGCAGTGATGAGGTGATGGCATTTCTTTGGCTCAAGGCCAGGAGGGTAGGAAAGGAAAACACGCTAGATGCGTTATATCCTACATACCTTGGCAGCTCAACAAAGTGACACTCATGTAGGGCTCATGAACGAAGCAATTAATGACAGGGAAGTGGCATTAGCTGCAGCATAAAGAGCACTGTAGAAATTAGAGCTGAAGTTCACTCAAAGCACAAGAGAGAAAGCCAATAAAAAAAAATCCAGCAGTGGTATGTATGTGAAAAATCAATGTGCTAGTCATGTGATGGAAGCTGAGAAGATATTTCTTCTGACAACCTATTCATGATCCTTACACACTGTGCCACCTCAATGACAAGTGGACTGTATTGGGCACAAGCACTGCATGACTCTTCCCTCATTTTGGCTTCGCTGGCAAAAGCTGTGGCTCTAGTAGCCCCTGGGCTGTGCAGCTGCAGGCTATCCTCAGCGAGAGGCTTCCTAAGGGTATTTTACTGCTGTTTATATCTGTTATGGGCCCAAGGACCCTTCCAATCACTTGGAGAGCTTTTGGGACTGGGCCATGTTAGAAGGATGTTTTCCTGTTATTAATTATTATTACCCCCAAAACCACTTCTGCTGTTTAGCTTGAAAAGCTAATTCTAACGAATGTGTCCAATCTCTCAATTTAAAGCTGGGCAGAAAAATCAAAGCAGTTTAACTCCATAAAACGTGTTTTGATTAAAATAGATTGTTTCACGGTATTACAAAGAATAGTCAAAGAACATCTGAAGGACACGATTTACTTGGAAAGGTCTATTTTTAGTGTTTTCCCACAGTAAAGTTTTTTCAATGTTTGTGCTTATTTTTAAGTTGTGGAGAAAAATACAGCTGTGCCTGACCCTTCAGCAGAAACTCTGAAGGCAGCCTAGCATGTGATGAACTTACCAAATTTGTTGTAAATACTTTTTTTTAGTAATTTGTAGCAATTTGATTAGAGCATTTCTGAACAGGCAGCAGCTACTTCTGCTCTTGTAATTTGTCCAAAAAGACAACAACAAGGCTCAGCTGCTTGGCTGCCAAGCAGAAAGGTCAAATTACTGACCTCCGTTTTGGGGTATCAGTTACAGCCACCTCAGCACTCCCCATTGCCTGCTGCAGTTGTCCGTCTTCTAAATATAGCTGCTCTTAGTTGCAGGATATTCTCTCCTTGTATACAATGGCAGTATGCTTCATCACTCCCCCAAAAAAGCATATCACAGGACACTGGCAGTATTTATCATTAGAAGTTACAGCCTGTGCGCTATCTTATTTATTGAGTGTTGACAGAGACTTTGATGCTGCTGCTACACCCAAGTAAAGACAGCACTGTTTGAACTCTGAGCTTAAAACAGCAAAGTTGGGCCAAATAAAGCTGGATGAGTGGCTCGACAAAATCTCAAGTCATTTTGAACAGAAAAATTAGGTTCGGAGATAGATGCCACACTGAAGATTGGTTTACATTTATTTCAATCACAGGAGCACAAGCTGACCTGAAATGCGTGATCCAGATAGAAAACAAGGCAAAGAAATGCAGGGCTGGGAAATAAGATCTAGGCAAGTCCCCATGAAAGCAAATCAGCTTCCCCAAAAGCCTCCTTTCCTCTCCAGTGCAGTGGGTGGCGGGGATAAAGCCAACCCTAGAGCTGCATTCCAGCTTGGCCTACTTTTAGACACAAATATGTTATTCATAAGAAACTCTCGGGGTGTCTATTGGTTTGGGAAGTCACAACACAACAGTGGGAGACTGATCCATCTTCCCTCAGGGAAGAACCAGTGGTGTTTGCCAGCATCCCACAGCCTAGGGCAACCGGGGTCTGAGCAACACGCTCCTTCCCAGTGGCCTTCCTTTCGCTCCTGCTACAGTAGCATAAACATATAAAGCTTCTGTCCTTAGAGGATCCCTATCTTTCTCTAATAGCTAGAAGAATCCCCTCATACCAGTGGTTATCTACAGAGCTCACCCTGCAAGGATAAATACTACCCATCATGTGAAACCAAGGTTGGACTTGAGGGACAAAGATAAAAGTCTTTCAAAATACGCAAGGGATAAGTGAGAAAGTTTGGCTTGCACAAGGCATTTTTGACATTCCCACGTGTCTCAAATGTCCACAGCTTAAACACAAGCAAAATCAGTAGAGATTAAAAGAACCTTGACCCTGTATTCTTTTTGCTTTTAATTTAAAAAAAAAAAAGCCAGAAGTCCCCCGTGCACGCTTGCAGGCACACAGGCTCACCCAGCACCTTGGATCAGGCCCTCTTTTCATCTCTTGCAGGGGGATGAAACTCCCCCTGGAGCGGGGCTGGGCTGCCCAGGACACATTGTGCTTGTTTTTGTATCTGCAGTCCCCACAGAGCAGTGACTAAGCGCTGTCAGGAGTGTTGAACAAACACCACACTTGACTTTTCACTGGGCTCTTATGGGCCCAGAACAAAAGCCTGGATCCCAGCTCACTGAAACTTTGGGGCATTTGAAATCTGGATCCAGATCTGAAGCTTGTGGTTGGACTTCCATCTCCAGGGTTTCAGTTAGGAGTTGAGTTCATAAACACTTCTGCCATGGCCTTTTTCTGCTTCACTCTGCCATGAATCAGGAGTTACTGCTATGAAAGCAAGTTAGACCTGACCACAAGTGGGAACCGAACAGAGTTTACTCATATAACCAGCCATACTTTTTTGCTTTTTCATTTCTGGGTATAATACCCAGTTAGGGACAGTGGCTCATATATATGTGCAGAGTGCACACAGTCCTGGGATAAAGCACAGCAGTGCGATGGTAGGAGGACATGAAATCACACAGGACAAAGACTCAGCAGAATCACACAAGCAGAAAGTGCTCAAAAAGTGAATGTAAAAGTTCATCTGCCTCTTCTGCCAAATGATCATCACCAGCATTGGTGCAAGCACACACTGCAGACTCCACTGCCTGTTACAAGCCCCCGCGCACATCCACCTCAGAATGTTCTCACTCATGAGCTCCTCACTGAAAATTCAGCTCCTGAGCTTTGCTTGTCACTCGGAGCAGGTAGGAGTCACACGTTTGAGATTTCACCAGGCAAAGTGCTTCCGTGCTGTCAATGAAACAATAAACATTTTAACATAAATTAAGAAAAGCTGCCTATGGGGTTGTAATAGTAGAACTCCAAACCTGCACACCCTGGCTCCAAGCATATTGCTTCAAAAACTGCCATAAAGCTTTTCTGCTGCTCAGACACCATGGAGGAGAGAACCTGAACTGAAGGATGCTCCCCAGTCTGCCATTAAACCTGTGAAACGCTGAGCTTGGAATACCAACACATTGTCTCCTGGACCATGGGGAGCCCAGACAGCCCAATGGTGTTCTGGCAACAGTTTTGGGAGGTGATGCTATCACCCTTCTTTCTCCCTCTGACTTTTTGCTGCTGGTGGTCCCATTCCTGCACTACAAATTCCACAACCATTGAGGATTCCCTGGCAGAAGGTCTAACAAGGATTTTATTCTTCACTGACCATTTTTATGGCATGATATCTTTTTAAGGTTAAAATCTGTTACGTAGATGCTCCCTACAGTTAATGTAACCAGCTTCTGACTTTCCTCTAGGATCTGATACATTCACTGCATGCTTCAGTATGACTGTTAATGACCACAAGTGCAGAGTATTATTTTCTATTCACAGAAGGAAACAGCAAAATGAGCTAATGGTGGGGGAAGCAATCAGATGTAAGCCATCATCCACTTCATCAGCAAACTTTTCTCCAATCCTTTGCATATTCAGTGCTTTAGGGGTTAATAAAGTCTCTTAGAAAGCAAAAGGTTTCCATCTGTAATTGGATCCTTTGTATGTGCTTTCCGCCATAGGAATCAACTTAGCATTGACATTCTCGTAAAAATTTCCATTAGATTGAGGACTGAATGCCCACTAAGGCTCTGTGTGGTTTTGCAATTGATTCACTGAATGAAATCTTATCTAAAATCTTTTTATTTTATGCTATTATGGGCACAGGGGAAAATAGTGATGTAAAAATTTTCACCGCTTAGTTAATGCACAGTGCCTCTTGGAAATGGCCTTCAGGTTACCTAAAAAGATTGCCATTTCTATTTCCCACTATTTTGTTTCATATTACCAGTAATTGAAAAATGTTTCATTTGTTACAAAGTTACATATTGACACTTTGAATTGAATTCAGAACCTTTATCTTTAATCTTCTTATTAGATAGCTTCAGACAGCACTTCATGCTATCTACAGTGGGGGAGGGAAACAGTTCATCGGCTTGCTTTTTTTTCAACAAGACAATTTTCACAAGACATAAAACTGTTCCCGTGCTTTAAAGATGTGAAGAGCAATCTGTCCATGTAGAAGCTACAAATCAGACTTTATAAGACTAGTGTCCCTGTAGTGGTGGTCCTCTCAATGGCTCTCTAGAGAAAACACAGGGATAAGTCAGAATATCATTTACAAAAACGTCAAATCTTTTACTTCTTTAAAACGATGCCCAGTCAAGAACAAGGAGAACAGAAAAGGAGGAACATTTTGTATTTGCTTAAGATCTGCAGGCATATGTAGATTAACTACTACATCTTTTCCTTCTTTACATGCTATGAAGAATAATCTCCCAAACCAAATTCAGCAGTATAAGCCAGAATGAAGGCTGAACTGAGGAATTGTAAGAATTCTTTGCAAATCTTTTTTAATGTCCTCCCCATGATACAGATTAGCCATTCCCACCTATCCAGTGCAGCCTCAAAGAGAACCATATACTTACACCACGTACTTACAGTGCACACAGCCATCACGTCGCAACCAACAGCCCAAACCCGGGACAGAAGCATGTGTACAGCACCTGCACACTCACACCCCGCGCACACGCACTCAGAGATACCCTAAATGCAAGCACATGCATTACACAAATATATGCACTCACATACAGCACACGGACACATGGTATGCAAGTAGTTTGTACCCACAACGTGTATTTGAAACTAACAGGTTTATTTTCCCTTTTTTACTCGTCTTGGCCTGGGAACTTCTGCTGTCCCAGCAGCAGTTGCAGTGTCCCATACTCCAAGACATCAGTTATTTGGGCCACTGAGTAACACCATCCAGATTTAACTGGGAGATCCTCACGGTCTGCTCTTGTGCTCATCATGAACCAGAGAATAATAACAATAATAGTAAAAATAATAATAAAGTTTGTCTTTGCTTTCCTGCCTCTCATTTCAGTTGCAGATGGTCTTTGCAATGCGTAAGAATAAAAATAACGTGATCCCTTGCCCTACTGCTGGAGCAGCCAGGAATGGTATGCCCATCCCAGGACGCAGAACATGCCCCATCCCTTGGGCTGGAGGAAGTCGAAGGAAAGAGAACAGCCCCGAGCCATGTTTGTGATGTCTGGATGGTCCCTGCCTGCCCAAGCTTCTCCACAGGAGGAATCTCCACTTTCTACAGTATATGGTTCTCTACACAACATTTAATTTGGAAATATCAATCCAGCATACCCTGGATTGTTGTATTTTCAACTTCCCAAGCGTTTATTTCAAGCTGGACATTTTCTAAACTTTTCTGAGAAAACTGTTTTCCTAATATTTTTAGATAACTAAGTTTTTCTTAAAAAAAAAATAAATCAGATTTCAAAATTAAAATGTACAGCTTTTACTCTGTGATGAGTGCTCTACCCTTTCCTCTGCCTTCCCTCACCTCTTCAGTGCAAAAACATGAAAAAGTAGAGGAATAAGATAACAGGAAAGAAAGGATACAAAAACAACCAAAATCAGAACCGAAACCATAATTTCAAAATAATTTTCCTTATTTTTATATGTTTTCTACTGAAGATGCCAAAACCAGTTCTTTTTCACAAAACAATTTTTGAAGTAATATTAATGCAAATAGTCATTTTTCCTAACAACCCACATCTGGCCTGGCTAATCCTGAAGGCACCTGACATTAGATGAGCCAGGGGACCCTTGGCTCAGCAGTGATATTTGTCATTAGTCCAGGAAGAAACCTCGAACTGGCAGAATTTTCATTCTCTGCATACGCGAACACACACAGTGTGACCACAGCCTGGAAACTCCCCAAGACGACAAATGAGCTGAATCCCAGATTTCATTTCAAAGCCAACCTCAGAATTTCCATGGTGCATTGAACCCTCCAGCCTTACATCCAGAAATCAATGAGGTGACACTGGCATAGAATAGAAATAATGTAGTGACGAAACAGAGCCCTACGGTACTTAGCAATGACATTTTAAAAACAAAATACCATGTGTAGAAAACAAACAAAAAAAAATAGTCAAATTCCCTTTAATCTCTATGACTCTGTAGTGACACAGTCTAATTAAACCCTCAGCCTTCTGCCAAGTTAGAGCTACTCCCACTGAAAAAGGATGCCCTGTGATAGACATTATAAGTTGACCTCTCCCATCCCAACATCTGTATAACTGCCCTTAGTTCTAATGAATGCACGTGCTGGAAGAATGACGGGATTTCCTACAAGCTCAAATTCACCCCATAAACTGCAAAGCATTGCTAATGTTTCTGTCTGTCCTGCTAAAATCCTGTTCCTGGATCAGAAACGCAGAAGAAATGAGCTAGACCCCTCCACTGAAGTTCCTTGCAGTTCCCTTAATATAAATCTAATGCAGAAATAATGGCAATTTATAACCCAGGCAGCCAGAAAGCAGTGAAATGAAGCAAGCGGACAGTTTATAGCCTCTACAGTGCTTCTGAGACTGAAATCCAATTTCTGGCCCCAGAGGGTGGTTTTGGTAGAGCGATACCACCTTGCGCACATTTCTGCTACGCACCTCTCCCAGCCCCGGCACGCAGACCTGTCGAGGCTCACACTGTGAGCACAAAACCCTTTCCCTTGGACATGGCCTCTTGCTCATCCACCTGAGCAAACTCATTGTGCGTTTCTACGGTGTACTGCCACTGCTGTCTCCTTTGCTGGGATCCTGGTGACAGCACAGCTGGTGACAAGCTGGTCACCCACTGGTTGCAGGGGTGCACTCAGGAAAGCGGCTGTGGAGCAGAGCACAACGCTGCTAAAATTTCTGTCCCAGTCAACCCAGCACCGTCACTCCTGTCACTGGACACGGCATTCTTGAGGACGCACATGTCACACATCTTGACACCATTTCCCTTCTATCCCCATCCATGTCTTCGTGCAGCTTAAGAGCTCTGCAATATTACATTTTACCAAACCAGTAATACTAATGAGTTTATGACTAAAATGGCCACCTCTCTCCTACAGAACCCCTTACCAATAAGGATTAAACGCCCACCTGGTCTTATTGCACATAGTACAAATAGGAAACAACCCTACTTGTTTCAGGCAGAAAAGAAAAAGGCTAAGATTTGTCTGTCTCTCACATATTTACCATTAACATTCCTATTACTCTTTATTCTCATTTCACATCCAGACTGCCAATGGCACACTTCGTGCTAGACACCATTCAAATACCTTGCATAGAAACTTTAGAAAGAATAAACAATAATAAAAATGTGTTAAAACACACCCCTGCTGCAGCAGAGATCCACAATCACAGACCACACGAACACAAAGACCCTGCAATCCAGTCTGAGAAAAAGGTGAAGAGACATTTCTCAGGTGAGACAGCAAGTCAAGGATGGACTAGAGAAGACTGGCCTCCAAGTCAGTCCTACTACAATTACTTGCCCTTCCTGAGGCCAAGCTGCCTCTCCCAGAAGGTGAGCACACCCAGCCAGCCCATGCTGCTGACAGCTGCCAAAAAGCCCATCTCCCTGCACGCTTTTGAGGAAGAACCAGTCTGCCTCCAAGCAAAAATGGGAGCAACAAGACAGCAAAGAGGAAGCAAGGGGGAAAGCTGGCTGGAGTGGTTGCATGCACAGATGGGATCATCAAAAGGGATCATTCATTGATGGCCACACCAAATGGATCCCTATCCTATGAATATTTTTGAGTACAGACAGATTTTCAAAGCTGTTTTGGAGGCTTGAGCCCCAAGTCTCTTATTAAAGGGAACCTCCGCACCGGGCTTGGCAAAATGAATATGTGTTTCATAGGTAGGTGCTCCTGGCTTCCTTCTCTGTGCACCTCCTGGGGAAAGTGGGCACCAGGGGGCTGCAAAAGGAAACAGCAGCCCACAGCACCCAACCAGGTCATCTTCTTGCCAGGAGCAGGGCATCGGGATGGTACCCTGTGGCTAGCAAGGTGCAAACCTGTAGCAAGAAAACAGCAAAGAGCAGCCAACTTCTGTACTGGCACCACTTAAGCAAGAAGAAGACACGTGTCCACAGCACACATTGCTCATGATTTACATCGACATGAATAAGATCAGAACCAGGCCCTTGTGCTTTGTTACGACAGTGAACGCAACAGGGAGCGTAGCCTCTCCTCCTCAGGGTATATGCCTTCCCTACCCCTTTGTGGCACGAGCACAATAAATAATGCATTCCTGGAAAAGGAGATCCAAGGAGTTTTCCATAAACAATTCAGGACTTCTCCTTTAAAAACCTCTGAAATATTTGCTTAATGGCTGAGCCATGTAAGTCATTAGGTTTCTGTCAGTGTGCTCAATACATATGTATGTGCCAGAGACCAGAATCCTGGTGGAGTCTGTACTGCAGGACATCTATAAAAGAAAATTACAGTTTAAGTGTCCAAAACAATGATCTGTGGGTGGTCCTCTGGTTAGCAGATGGGTTTCTACAGTGCACATATAGCTATTAGTAACAAACACCTCCTTGTCTCAGGAGCCTCTGCATACGAAGAAGAGATAGCGCACAGAGGATTCGCTGCCTACAGATTAGTGTTTCATGTACCTTTGCTCTATAGACTGCGCAATCCTACCTGTGCATGCCTGATAGGGCTAATAGCATTTTCACTCAAAATAGAGCTACTTGTAGAAGTTTATCAGTGTAAAATAATAAACAAAATATGACCCCCCCCTCTGTGCTCACATGGCTCTACATCTTCTAAACGAATCCAGACCAGAACAGGCAGGGTGGAAAAGGTAGTTAAAACACCTTTTCTTTAGATACATGGAGACACACACGCAGCCATTTAGATGTTGCCTGCTTGACTTACCTTCTTTGACCACAGACACAGCGCAGAGCCTCTTCCATCTAAGGTTTCTTTCAAAAGGGCCATGAAATATGACCTTGAACTTTCCAGTTCCAGTTTAACCTGAACAATGTTGCTCTTCTGATTTGGACAATGTACCAGGGAACAGTTGCATAAAGCACCTTGAGGTAGAGAGAAGGGACAGGGACAGGGAAAAGATTGCCAGGAAGGTCAGAAGCCTTTTAAACCAGATTTGCACCTGCAGAAATTGCTTCGTGGAACCATGCCCTGAGGGTAACCACATCTTCCCACACCTGCAGGGAATCTGCAATTGGACTTCCCTACCTTGTTAATCAAAGTGTTAAGGCAAAGCCTTCTCACAAGTGCTATGACTATCAGCAGCAGCCTAGTAATTTAGGAACACCGTATGCTAATTGGCTGTTGGGATGACTAGTGTTGTATGCACGTGTTAATTTTAATACAGACTTTTGGAGAAACTAAAAGGTAAACAAAAGTGTGGCTCAGGATATGCCGCTTCTCAGCAAACATTTGGGAGCTGTTAAGTGACAAGGTCAGGCTAAGGAAAGACCAGCAACCACAGAAGACCATGAGTTTTAAGGAAGCCACTGTGACTCTTGTTCCAAGGCTCTGAAAGGGAAGACCCACTAGCAGCAAATGTAGTCATAGAAGAAAGTCAAAACTGGTCCCGCGTCCAGAGCCTGCCCCATCAGTAGGATGAACCAAACTGCACCCTTCAGAAAGGGGAAAAAAGGGTGCTAAGGCAATAAAGGCTGAGGGACTGCGTGCGGCCTGGCTAGAGGGAGCAGATGCACCACTGGCACCACGACCCGGAGCACAGTAATCTGTTACCATCAATTATTTCACCCTTGATCCCTCTGGCAGAGACCCTAGGAACAGGGAAGGAGTTGGGAGCAACTAAGATGTAAAGGTGTACTCTTAGGAGAGATTAGCTAACGGTGGTCTGAGGCACACGAAGGCAGTGTCTACGCACCAGATGGCCAGACAGCATAGGGATACCCGTTCCCTTCGAGTGAGTGAGCTCAGGTTTCAGCAACGGGCTGGTCATCACCAGCGCTGCGCTCAGCAGGAGCTGATGGATAAACTGAAACCCGGGATATATTAGCCTCCGCTGAGCTCTCTGTTGTGCTAGCTAGACCGCTACCAGCATCTGCATGGTTAACTGCCTACATCACGCTGCCAGCTCTGCTGTTACTGCTATACGGACTCGTTTACACCAGGAAAAAATCACTAGGCAGTGTAAAGGGTAGCAAAGAGTTTGGTGCAGAAGCTCTACTCATCCCCTGGGAAAGCACTGCTAGTTTATAGCTCTTACCTAATTACGTGATGGCTTGAATAGGTCACCTCTGGCCAACTCATAAAGAGCGGATCATCCCCAGATCCAGGAGCTGGCTCTGCTGCATCACTTTTCTGACTGTAATTACACATTAAAGAGAATATAATGGAAGATATTTTGAAAAAGCTTAAAAAATCAAGCAGACGGCAGGCTTCTGGAGGAAGTGGAGCTGCCTGCCTATGAAGGCTCACACATGCTGGGCAGAGCCGGGAGGGAGGGAGAAGGCTTTAACCCACATGTGCTACCAGCTCTGTGACCACAGCATCCTCCAAATCCACCGCACCCCTGGATACAGCCCAGACTTTTCTGTATGTGAACAGGGATCAACAGTGATGAGAAGACAGGGCAGAGAAACACCGAGCAGTGTTGTTCTGCATTTCCACAAAGAAATGTTGCCTTTCACAGGGCTTTTGAAAATTCATCTGAAATGACCAATGGGCCTCTTGAAACTTTCTTTCCTTCCTCTGTAGTTCTTTGAAGGGTGAAAATTAACTGATTCTAGTGTATAGTTCACTGTACGGACTCTCAGAGATTACTCTGTCTCTCTTGACTTTAATCATCAATTAGGCTGCGAGGATCATTGTTGGAATGGGACATTTTGGCCAAAAAACTACTGACCTTATGAATGTTCTAAGACACTTGCTCCAAAGTGAATCAGTCCATAAGCACTTCCAGGGCACATGATGTCTCATCCTGCAAAGCATTCTTAAATTTTCCTTCTGGGACTAAATCCTAGAAGAAGATGTCACCAGTCAGTTCTGAGAAGTGAGAGTGTCATTAGCATGTTGTTTTAATTGTATTTTAAATATTATATTAAACAATTTTTTGTACATTTTCTAAGAAGAATCTTCTTTCATGAGGTGTCCCAAGTCTCATGTCAACTTACTGTGGCTCAGATGTGTACGAGAAATCCAATTAGCACATTCCAAACTTCGTTTCCACTGAAACACAATCAATTGTAACTTATTTTCGAATCACGCTACTTTCTCTAATTGTTAGCTCCAGCCTCTGGTGAATAGGTGGTTAAGCAAATTATTCCATCTCACATATGAAAATTGTGCTATTTATGCTGGCAGCTTTCATGGTTACTGATGAGGTTTCCTGAGATAATGAAATAATGAAAACACAAAACAGATTTACCTTTCTTAATAAGGAAAAAGATAATGAACTAAAATTAAAATTGAAACTCTCACTATACAGAGTTGCTGTATATATTGTTTCTGTTTTAAATTAATGCCTGTCCTTTTTTATTTTATTTTTTCCATGCCAGTGACAAAACTAGTTAAAAATCCACTTCAATCGTGGCATTGTAAGGATGTTTTTACTTTATTGCATTTTTTATAATAGAATTATGGGACATAGAGTGTTGGTGACTTTTCTCTTCTGTGTGATTAGGCACACATGAAAGGGCAACACTTTGATTAGACTCTGTGCTGGGCTTCAGGGAGATCCGTCATGGAAGGGGAAAGGGGAGGATGGATGAAGGCAACTTTTGGTCACCTTTACATCCTTCTATCTGGGCCTTGATGCTGGGCTGGCACCTTCCTGGTGCAAATCTGCTGGGATTTGCATTGCTGGAGCCCCGGGAAGCAAGCCAGGCTCCTCACTCTCCCACTGCCCCACTCCACTTCCCAGCCTCTGCTGGTGATATGGCTCATGAGGAAGCTTTGCCAAGGAGAAAACACAGATACATTGTGCTTAAAATGCCCGTCCTCTCACTCCAGGGGCAAAGAAGGGAGGAAACCTCAATGTGCTTGTGTCATCTGTCTGGCAAAGCCTTCTTGCTTCTTCTAGTTTACACATACTGAGTTTGAAACAGTCCAGCAATCTTTTTTTGCTCATTCACTCATAGACCCATGGGGAGGCCAAGGGCCGGGTCTGGGAGACTCCAGCTAATGCTGAGCCTGTGCTCAATACCATGCTGGGTCGAGCTGGGAAGGAGCCTGGCCACAGCCACATGGCCTGTAACAGGAGAGAACTCCCCAGCACCACTTCAGAGCAGGGAGCCTACAAGCATGCAGCCCCTCTGGTTTTTAAACACGTATTTCTAGAGCTGAGAGTCACCAGTTTTCAGTGTAGGGATATTTCGGCTGGGAATAAAAAATCTGAGAAATTCAGTGCAAGGCAACTCGCGGTACACATCAGTATATCTGTCAAATAACCTGGACAGCAGGTCCAAGAGATGCTGCATGTGTCTGTGCCACGCGGGCTGGAGTTTCACAGGGTTACCAGCCAGATCCCGACATCATTTCTCAAACTCCTCTCAAAGTCAGTGAAGTTTGCTGGAGGAAGGGCAATGGAGAGGAATGACAGCAGAGCCCAGTGCCGAGGGACCTGGGTGCTCCCCGGCGTCCCAGCGCTGGCACCTCTCGCAGTGCCCCTGCTTTGCTCTATTAGGAAATCACTGCACAAGCCCCTCAGGCTCCCCCTCCCTCACTGAGCTCTCAGCTCATACATCCCTTCCCCATGCTGCAGCACCCAGTTTTCTCCTTAAACATAAAACAATTATATATTTCTGTCAATAAATACCATGCCATAAATTAGCGGGCTTGCTGGCGCTCTGCCTGCCACTGGGGGAGGAAATGGCCCCATAAATATTTGTGCAAGACATCAATAAATTTGAAGTGTTGACTTGAGTACTCAGCTTCCCTATCTGAGACCTGGAGCAGAGCTTCCGGAGTTCACATGTTTCTGCCGCGAGAGGCCAGTGCTGGAGGCTAGCGATATCCCCAAGATGCTGAAACTGGAGATGGAGAGAGAAAACCCTTATAAACCCCTCTGCAAGGTCCCTTCATGTTACTAATCCAGGTGGAAAAGGTCCTTGAAATTCAGACAGGGAAGGTTTTAGGAAGGAAAATGTTCCTCTGGCCTATTGCTGCTCTTCATTTTTTTCTGATTCTTTCAATTTATCGATTTGCACCGGTCCTTACTAGAAAACCACCGTTGCTGTAGAGCTTCATGTGGCCAGACAGTTGGACAACTCCCTCCGGCAAAGCTGCTTTAGGCTGTGCGCAAGAACCAGAGGAAGGAGGGACAATGTGACACTGCTTTGTGCTGTACAGCCTCAGGACACAGGGACATCAGTGTCAGGAGCCCCCCATGTGCTTCTGGGAGCAGTGCCATTTAATCTGGGTTAAAAATATTATTTTGAGCTGGATCTACTTTCATAATGTTTGAATGGCATCACTTCAAACTGGAGGCTGTTTTGCTGGCGTTGCAGTGTTATTCCCTGTCTGGGCACAATTAGAAGCTTTTTGACCTCAGTACTGACTTCTCCAGGTTTGCAATCCTTCTTTTGGGAAGACTAACTCCATTCTGTATTGCTCACATGCTTACATTAGTGCTGGACCCTCTTCTCCAGCTGAACACAATTTTCATCAAGAGTAGGAAATGTGACCCAGTCATTACATACTTCATATTTTTCTTGCCGCTTTGTGTTGACGCGTGTATGTATGTATACGGACCAATCCAGGGAGCGTGCCGTGGGGAACAGCTCCGCTCCATCCCCAGGAGATGGTCCAAGCGTTTTACTGAGTCTTTCACTTCTTGTAAATCAAATGTTTGAGAGTCTTGTCTAGAAATGCTCTCTTGCTACTTATGTAATATCTAAGAGTAAAGGGAAAAAAATGAGCCTGAGGATCCAAAAGAAGAGCTGAGGGTCAGGAGGCTGCCGGCTCTGCGTGGGACTCCTCTCTTCTACCCCAGGTGAGCAGCAGCCAACAGCTCCACTCAAATGGAGCGACATTGATTGCAAAGACAAACGGGATGTTTTTGTTCCTACACAGGCGACAAACTCTCCTAGTTCTCAATCTAGGAGGCCTCAAGTTGTGAAAACTAATTAGACATAATTGTGAATAAAGCATATTTGCAAAACTTGGACTACAGGATAAAGCAGATGTACTAGGAAGTTACTCTCTCTGCCTTGCTTTCCCCACTGTTCTCAGCTCACCGTCTAGACTCAGCTCTCCGGGGAAGAAAGAAGGCGAGAAGGCTCAAGGAAGAAAAAAGAAATAATGAAACTCAAGCTAGCAATTGTCAGATTTGTGATAATGCTAAATTCCATAATTATTATCCAGGCTACTCAGGAAACCATTTTACAAGGCTTAGTAGACTTCTGGAAGTGAAGGAAAAGGGATATTTATTAAGCCACTCACGTTTCCAGGTTTGGTAAAACAATTGCTTTATCTCTTAATTTCCTATGTGTTAAGACATGGTTACTGAAACACGGACCTGGAGACACTCCCCACCAGCCCCCCATCGCATCAGGGACCACAGGTCAGCAGTGGCACAGCACAGACTTCGTTTCAAGACGCAGTTTGCTGGTGTCCAGGGCGGTCCACTGACCAGCCCGCTCCCCACGGTGCCCCGTGACTGGCCTGGCACTGGTCCCAGCAGCACACCGCCGCTTCTCCTGCCAGCAGAAAAGTCCTGTGCAATGGGGCCCTGGGTACTCGCTGGCTCGGTGGTCACAGATTGTTCACGGTTTGGTGTTTTCCCCAGTCCGGCCTGGCATCCCCATCTTCCTCGCTGGAATTTGCCATTTCACTGCAGCCAGGAGCTCGACATCATGTTCCCTCTTCCCTGTTGGGACCTGGCTGCAGATTATTCTTTCCGTGTTGTTTTCAACACGAGAAAGAGCACTTTTTTCCCACCCTGCTGCCCATAAAAGAGGAAACCAGGAAACAGAACAAGAATTCTTCTAAGTTTTGGGGGGTCTTTTTGTTATTTTGCGACAGGGGACAAGGGCTGGCATGCAGCAATTGGGCTTGTTCCCCAAGTTGTGTTTCATGAAATGAACATTTTAGAGAAAAGACAAAGCACTGCTATGGAACTGACACCCCTGAAGAGGCTGTAGAGCTGCTGGTTGCATAGTCATGTGTACATCCATCTGTTGGGTGCACAGCTAGAGTTTCACCATCAGTTACCTCATTCTCAGCATTTCCCTGCCTTCATCAGCAAGAGCTTCAAGCTCAACCCCACCAGTCAGTCCTGACTCAGAACATGTATCTTTATCACCCTTGCCTAGATAAATGTTACAACAAATTTGAAAGCTTCATTGAAATTACAACTATAATAAAATCAACCTAATACAACTGCTGAAAAGGGGCTGCAGGAGAGACAAGTGAGAACTCCCAAAAATCATTTGCCTTAAATCTGCAAACAGCCATCAAGCATCATCAAATTATTCAGAGAAGATGGCATTTGTTGTGTTTGCTATCACATCTGCTTATCCTAGTTACCATCTACTACCTTCCTTACATTGGCTTTCTTTCTCTTGTTAAACATTTTTATTTTGTTATCTTAAGAAAAGTGAAGTTGCAGAACAGTGAAATTAACCTATAGAGGGAGAGGATTGTGTGACTAAGAGGATTTATGCTGGCAACATTATGCACAAAAGTTATTTTTCAAAGGGAAAAATTTACACCGCACTTCCTTGGCCATCAGAGATCACTCACTTGAAAGGGAATTTCTTCAGCCAAGCTGATGGGAAAGTCTCTCCTTATCAGCCACTCGGAGGAGATCCTGGCACCGTACCTGCAGCAACTTTCTGAAGCTCACAACTTGGACCCCAGTGCCAGACCACAGAAAAAAAAAACAGAAAAGGGCAAGAATGGCCAGATATTATGTCTAACTATCTTGACTCACTGGGGCTCCTATTCTCAATTCGCTGTGACCTTTAGAGCGGTAGAGCTGATACTGAGCAAACAATACGGCTCCATCCTCTTTGGGAAGCCCCCGCTCCTGCCCTCCGCCTGTCCCCGAGCGCTTTGCTCTGCGCTGTCAGCCACACACACCGCACGGCCCGGCTGGAGGAGCGGGGATGACGCACCAAGTCATTTTGATTTGTGGCGTCTCCCTGAGTAGGATGTGCAAAATAAAGACAGATGGTAATGGATAAACTCCAGCGACTGTGAAGCTGCCACTAGCAATAGCTCTCACACTGTGCAGAGCGCCCTCAAATGAACTTCCCTGTGGCCCGAAGTCCCTGGTGACACACGGAGATACTGCAGCTCATCTTTTACTGAGAACTTCTGTGCCTTTTACCATTTTACCATCTCGTTTTGCTCTTTTTGAAATTTTATTTCAGCCTCCTGATCTTCCTCTTAAAAGCCACAATTTTCACATGGCTGTTCCTGCAGCTACCCTGTCCAAGTTAATGGTGGCATCTTTGGCAAAGCAGGGGGACCTTTCACCTTCAGGGTCTACATGGGAAACCTCCTTCCGAATCAAGGCTTCAAAATGCCCTGGGAGCTGCAATGGTTTTCATGTGTTCCCATCACCAGTCTAATTCCTTAACAACCTTTTCTCCTGGGATTTTTGCAGGATTACCAAACCATCCTGAACCTCAGCAGAAGGACCCAGGTGATAATCCAGGTGACTTTCTGCCACAGGGGCCGTTTGGCTTCTCTCTTTGTTCTTCGCATTACCTCCCAAGTTCAGACACCTGAAGTCTGCAGCTGACATGTATGTCATTTCATCAAAAAAAAAATGCAGGCACATTAGTGGTTTCTGATATGCTTTTCTTTAGGCATATTAATAGAAATAGACTGCTGATGGCCTTTTCCAGAAATGAAAGTAAGAAGTGAAAAATAACAAAAAGAAAAACCATCCTGGGGTAGCATTTTTACAAGGGACCTCTGTGGTTTCGGAGCCTACCTCCTGTTTTCAAAAGTAATTTTTCCCATCATGGATTCAAGTCACTTTTGAAGAAGAATCCCATCTCACTGGCATGCTTTTGCAATTGCTCCCTTCAGCTTTCAAAGGTGGGCTCGCTCTGCCTCCTGCACCGTGCTGCTGCCCGCAGACAGCCAGAGCCGGCTGAAATGCCGCTGCTGAACATGCATCGGGGCTTTACAAGCAGCATTTGCCAGTGGGTTCATGCTGTGAGCAAAGATCTATTTTATCTTCCAGTAAATTGGTTCTCCATTTGGCAAAGTCCACAACATGTGGTAGCACACGTATGGGGCATGAAGAAAAGTGTGGGGCAGGGTTTAGCCTGATTATTATTAGCACGGAAGATATGATAAAGGAAATCCCACACATCTTTTTCAAAGTCCAACTGGGAATGAACCAGGTCACCCCAAGTCAGCTCCCCAGTCCGCCAGAGGCTCAGTTAAAGCCTTTAGTAGTCTTAATAGCAGATTTCCAAGCCACTTTGGTGAAAGCAAAGAATTTTCTCATATGTGCAAACATACCTGATGATTGGCATAATCCCAATGAACACACATTAGGTAAGTTAAAATATTCCAGTGTAGTGACATTAATTGCACAGCACAGGCCCAAGATCATGTTCTCATTTGTCTGAATAACAGAGCATTTAAATATTTAGTTCAAATATAAAGACTTTCATCTTGTATATGGGGGGGAGGGGGGCGGGGGGTGGAATCCAGGGGACAAAAGTTTTCCTTGTAGCATTCACTGTACTGATTTCCAAACCTTGGCAGCCATGAGCACGACACAGCGATGGCAAAAGTCTGGCCAAGACAAATCTATAAAATTTCCACAGTACGTATACCCCCTCCATGCATGAAGGTCTAATAAGCCCCGATACTTTCTGCGTCTCCGAACAGCCGAGCTGCGGAGGTTTCCCCACGGATCCTAGCAGGGCCAGGAGCATGGAGACTTTATTATGTAACAACCCACATTATTTCGTGAAAATCTGGAGTACGCTTTATTAGTTGGGCCTTTGTTTGGCCAGGAAATACCTCCAGACAAATGTGATGACACAGGCATTTTTAATTTGCCACTTCACGTTCATAGCAAATTAGGTGATTTTACTTGTTATTCCTTCCATTAAAAATGACAGGCTGCAAGGTTAGCAGTTTCCCTCAGAAGCTCTTGATGACATTACAGACACACATAGAAAGCACGAGCACATCAGAACGAATTAAGATCACCTCCCTTGCCTATAATCTGAAACACTCCATGTGGTCTCTCTTAGCATCACTCCCAAATGCCAAGGCGCTGGAACAGCATGTGCAAGTGGTTGGAGGTAAGGGAAGGGAGAGGTCAAATTCTGTGTGCTCCGTACGATCAAATTTGTGGTATAAAACCAACAATTACCAGTGAAGTGGTGAGTGAAAAACAAACGTCCTATCTATTACCCAATTTCAAATGCCAATGCGATGCCCCCAGGACTCTCAGTCCTCCATTATTTTTTTGACATATTTGGTAGTGTGACAAGTCTTAATACCTGCTCTCAAATGAAGTTGTTGGGTTTTTCCATTTGTGAGCTCAAAGTCATTTTCATTTCATAACAGACTTAGAAAAAGGCCAGATAGGCTGCTGCTGAAGTACGATTTCAGGATGTATTCCTCTGTGAATTACACTTATGCTTAGGATAAATAGGAAAAAAATGTAGCAGAAATTATGTTAAGCGCAAAATATTTAATCTTGACTGAATATCACTGAAGCAGCTCAATGCAGACCCAAAGGAAACACTGATAAAGAAAAAAAAAAAGGGGGGGGAAACCAGAAATCCTAGCTTTCTATACAGTGAGGATTAGGAACTGAAATGCGGCCAGTATAGAAACATGCTCTTTTACTGGACTTCAGTCCAGCTAATATAAAAAAAATTACAGATTATGTAGAGCCGGGTAATAAAAGAGGTAGCCATGGTGAGTCTGCAACTGCAAGGTTTTTGGCTGGAGGTTTAATGAATGAGGCTGAAGGTCTGCCAAGCGGTGCTGAACGAGACTGACGCAGCTCCTGGGGTTTGCTTAAAAAGGGGAAGCGTCAGTGGAGGTCTGCAGGCCAGCCACGGCGAGTGGGTGGGAGTTTTACGGAGGACCTGCTGCTCGATCCATTAGCACCATGGGACACCTCACCTGCGCACCAACGTCTTCTCAGGGAGCACGGGCTGTTTGTGTAGGCTAGAGGACACCGTGCGGTCCCTCCTTGGTTGCACATAGCTATTTTATGGCCAGGCAATGAGGTACGGCTGGGATTTTGAGGAATACCAGGTGTGTGTCAGAGAAAGCGATTTCCATGTTTGGAAGGACTGCTGCGCATGGGTCCCTCAGACCAGCCGGCTGGGTGGGCCTCCGCCTGCCACCGGCATCCCCAGGAGAGCACAAGTGCCCACCCAACTGGTCAACTGAGCCAAATGCCACCAACATGCTTCGGTGTGATGGTGCAGGGAGCGAGCGAGGAGGAGGAGGGCAGAGTTCCACATGGAAGCTGTCTCCCAGGGCCGGGAGCTGCAGAGTTTCATCTCTTCCCACCTCCTAACTGGGCTCGGAGCCTATGTGTGACATTTTTCCCCAATCTGCTCTGAAGTTAGGCACCTAAAATTGGCCGTGGAACTCAGGATTCGATGCACGAGGAATAATCAGGCTGCTCTCTACATCGGTGCTTTTGAGAAGTACTTCCACAGTAAGTTTTGGGTGCATTTCCACACAATGGCTTTGTATGCTGTTATCGCAAACAACCCAGCATGGGACTGGGCAGAGGTGAAAAATTAGAGGGAGCCTTTTTCCCTCGGGTCAGGTGAATTTGGTCTGTGTCTGTAACAACTACACACAGTATCCAGGTGCTGGATGCTCACTGGCCTTAGCAAGCAAAATACCTCTTCAGAATTCATTCCAGTCCCAAAGAGACAACCCCACGATGAAAACATCATCTCGCTAGCAAGGCACGCTTCCTTGGAAGCCACCTCAGCAGACGAGACGTGAGCAGTTTGCAGATACTTGTCTTCGACTCTCGGAGGTGCAGGGTCTGCAGGGCAGCAAGGTGTGAGCCCGGCAGCAAGCACTCGCTCCTCTTGCTTCTGCTAGCCGAGGCCAAAATACAGGAAAACCCATTCTTGTATTTTTTTCCAGCTTCAGATGAATAACATTTATTTTCAAAGCAAGAAGAAGCATCGGATGTATTTTCAGACATACCTGCCCTGCTGCCGCCATGCCTCACTCTCCTGCCGCTCCGCTCCGCTCGCCAGCGTGCAGTAAGCGCTCTCTGTTGACTTTGTCCGCCCTGTAGTGCTTTAAGCCTATGTATAATTGCTGAGAAATCCTCTCCACCTAAGAGTCAGAGGAGACTCTTTCTTTGTGTTTCTTTTTGCTCAGAAGGGGCTGAAGCAGCAATCTGGACTTAAAGGCTGACTCTGATTGGAAAATAAACAACTATAAAGTACAATAAATCCCATTGAAGAGTCCAGTCAAAACATCCCAATGAACAGCTAATGGCCTACTAACCAAATCCAGATGTCACTGCCTTGTCTGGCACTAATTGGTTGACTGGAGAGTAAGCGACTGTGTAACCTGAAGGAAATCTCTACTGCTTGCACTTGGGATGAGTTGCTAAGGCAGAAAATGGTTTGGTTTTGGCGTGTTTCTCAATTTCCTAACTACAGAGGAGTCACAGGCACCTGTGCTCATTAGGACCTCTGCTAACATCCCCCTCTGGCAGGACACGCTCCTGTTTTAGGCATCTTAAGGCACTCACAAAAAGTTTCTCGGGAGCATGAAGCTGCCGTTGACATCTGACGTTCCTTCATTCCCAAACATTTCTGGGTTTATTTGTTTAGCCAAAAGACATGCCCTAGCAGATTCCAGCTAAGTTCTTAGATAAAGGTAGTTGGAAATTCCAGCTGGAAGTGTTTGAAACACCAAAGAAAACACCGAAGAAAGGAATTGCTTCCAAATATAATTAAAAAAATAAAATCAGAAGACTAGAGATGAGTTTTGGAACAGAAATTTGATTTCTAAAAATAAGATTAGTCTGAAGCACCCTAATTCCTACAGCCTGGGAATTCCACGTCTGTCTGCATGACTCTGCACTGGCAGAGCACACGCAAAGTGGCTAACCAGGATTTTCCAATTTTTTTTTTTTAGGTATATTTGACAGGATCATAGTATATATTCATATTTTAGAAGCAATTCTGCATAATACTATGAAGTAACGTGTGTGCCTGGAAGGATCTTCTTTGTTTTACCAGGATACTTCCCAGTGCCATGAATCTGCACACATGTATTTGTTTAACTTTAAGTAAAGATATCTCATTGGCTTCAGCAGCTTCCATGACATTAAGAATGGCTATTCATAATTCTTTCTTGAGGGTCTAGTCATATCCCAAGCACATACAAGGAAGTTCTGTGAAAGACCTTCCTCGAAAGTTAGTTAATAAGATTCTGTTAAAAGAAATTACTCTTCATATTCCTTACCATTTTATATTAGTCAGTAATACTAATTTTATCTTTAATTATCTTTATCATTAATTTTATCAAATAACTTACTAACATGAATTTTCACACACATTTCCCTTAGCATCACTGACATGTTTGTACTTTACAAGAGCATTTTAGAACTATGTAAATTTGCACACTGAAATCTAATTTTGAGCTTCTGCTTACTTATATATAACTGGTTTCTACAGTGCTTGTAAAAATACTAATAAAAAAAAGCGCCTATAACCTGACCATCAAGTGTCAAAGCCGTTTTTTCAGTGGAGCAGCGTACAGTGGAGCATCTGTCTGGACACATCCAGCCATATCTTTCACTCATGACCTGCAAGTGGATAACACGGGATTTGAAACACAGTAGACAGTTGTGCAAAGCATGAACAATGAAAATTATATTCAGCCTTTAATCCAGGGGATTCTGGGCTGAGCTCAGCCTCCGTGGATATACATATCCACTCCGCCTTTAGTTCCACATACTCGAAAACTGGACATTCCCCTACAAGAATCACATGGGAGAAAAAGTGGGATTAAGTAGCTTTGTCTCCATGTTTTGATATTAGTATTACACATGTAATATGCAGTCACATAGGCAACTGTGCTGCACAATCATCGGCAAAGAACCTCATTTCTTCCAAAACACCAGAAGGTTTCACATTTCATGTATCGTCTTTATTTTGTTCTTGGCCTTGGGAGAGAAGGGATGGAAAAGAAGCGGGAGGTTATTCATACACCATACATTTGGAATCAGAAAAATTTTGATAAATCTTCCTCCTTTTGAGTCTGAGTGAAGGACTATTTCCTGCCAACAGGACCCTGAATGCAAAACCAGCTCCTTCACCAAACTTCTCCTTCCATGCTTGTAAAACTGCCGCAAGTTGACCTGGCTTTGGCAATGGGGATACAACAGAGGATTTCTCTCCTGTGTATGCTGGATATGTATCAATGTAAATAAAACTACCATCTTGCCAGTACTAAGTGTCACCTGCTAGCAACCGCACAAAAAGGCCGAGGACAAAGCAGGGTCCTCCAAGGACCATCTCCTCCGCCTGTTTTTTAATGTTGGCTCCTGAAGGTCTCAGGCTGGTATCTCTCACCAGCGGGAATTAGATGTGTAGCTTGAACACCAACAGGCATTTTTTACAATGTGTAATGCGTGAAAGTACCGTACCAAATTTAAATAGACAGGTATTGAACTGGTCGCCATAGGGGAAAGGAATTAAATTTTCCATTCAATTTTATCCCAAAAGTTCCTACAAAGAAATTGTGGGAGGTTAGGAAGAAAAAGTCTATAGGAGTTAAATTTCTGTCTCCATTCAGCTGAGTTAATTAGATAACATGGACAAATTCTGAAACAAGTTTTTTATAGCAGTGCAGAGCTTCAATGCTTACTGACCTTTAACATTAAATATCTCTCTTTATCACTAACCACTTTAGAGCACTAAAACATATCTTTAAAAACCAGCCTTTGACTTTGGCAGCAAAGCTGACTTAAAAGAAACGGTTAACATTCAGTTGAGTGGCATGTGGAAGAAAACTGGCAAAGTAAACTCAAGGGTTAATGAAAGTAAATGAGATAATCCTCATTGATCCCCCATAATCCCCACGGTCTGAGTGCAACTGCCAATCACTGGGAGAGACTTTTTCTAATCTATCCCTCTGTGAATAGGTCATTCCAAACTGAATATGCTTTATATACAGACATATATTCAAACATACACACACACGCTGAACGTATAACAAAAATCTTAGCAGGGTGAATTCCAAAATGAAGGGGAAAATAAAGCATGGCTAAAAGTATGGTGTGTGAATTTAACAAATATAAAGTTTCTTTTACTAGTTGAAATATGTTCAAGCTGTCTGTTTTCCATGTAAGCTGGTAGCAAGTAATGAATCTGTTAAACCCCTCCTCCATAAAGGAAGAAAGACTGTTCCCATAAAATTAGAAATCACTGTTCAACAGATTCACCTGAGCAAAATATTGTCTGGAACACAAAAGAAATTATTTCAGTCCTTTTCAGAGAACTATGGACATAAGAAATGCATTAAATCAATTGATGGCACATCTGAGGCTTATAGGACCCCATCATGTTGCTCTCTCTTCCAAGAACTACACTGGACTCACAGGCAGCCTGAGGCATCAGTCTCTTTCTTTAACTCTTGTTCCACTTTGGTCCTTGGCTACTTGAGCAGCACTGTGCTCTTCCTGCACCAGCACAACCGGGGAGGGATGCACACGGACAGGCACCAAATGTGCACTGCCAGAGGTGGGGAAGGAGCTGGCTCAGGAGACAGCGTGATCCGGGGAGGAAAACACATCTGGATTACACAGGCATCAGCTCTACAGCCCAGATTTTATCACAAAGCTCAGCTCTAAACCCATGCTTGATTTTGTGAGAAATTCATCCAAGATGCCCAGTGCATAGAGACACTGTTATTTACAACATTTATAAGACCTGCTTATGCTGAGAAATTTCCATCTAATACTTTGATTCAGGAATTCTTGATAGTGTAGAGGTGGCACTTAGAGACATGGTTTAGTGGTGGACTTGGCAGCATTAGGTTGGACTTGATGACCTTAAGGGTCTTTTCCAACTTAAATGATTCTATGATTTTGTATTATAGCAATCACTTACAGAGAAAGTCTATAGGATTTAAGAGAAAAACAATCTTTCTACAGAGCATTCAGACCCACCTGTAATAATGTTATTGTATGCTGCAGTGGAAAAGGAAATTGTCTGTCAAAGATTTGGGATAGAAATGCTTCACGCCACCCAAAGGTACCTCTTGATAACCTAGTGCAACAGCTTTTTTCCTCCTGTAAACATTCAGAGCAAACTTTGCTGCCTAAGCCACCACTCCTAACCTGAGGCTGAGCTGGAAATAAATGCCCCACTCTCAGGTTTAAAGACAAACCAGCTTGGTAGCCATTTGGCCTGCAGCCAGGATTAAAGTGTTAACTCCACGTCTGTCAACCTGTCACTTAAACATTTACCAAACTACTGACCACTTCTATTAAAAGACCATTAAACCAGGATTAAGCTTTTCCAGGGTTAAGCTGATGTAAAAATGCAAGGAATGTCACACCAAGGGCAGCTCATTTTATTTGTGTTGTAAACAGGCAGAAGATGGAGGATAAAACGTTACATGTTTATTAAATATGGGGATATACCCCTGCTTGACTTTTTCCCTTCTTTCAGCTTCCTAAACCCAAATCCCATTACTCAGTGCTCTGATAGCTGCAGAGCATCACACAGTGAACATGGAACCCTCCAACTGCCTTAAAACCAGCACTGGCTGCTTTACAACAGGTCAGCACCGCTCTGCTGGGAGCAGGGACACAATACGGAGTCTGGATACAGTGCAGGGGAAGCGTCATGGCTATAAAGACAACATATTGTTTAATGTGTCACGTCGTAACCAGAGACCAGTTGTCAAAAAAGGACAGTCTCATCACAAGCAAGAGCCTATTTTGAGCAGTCTGTGAATTTATTTTGCAGTAGTGTTTGGAGCCAAAGACATGAGGTGCGCGCAGGCAGGGCATGGGGGTGCTGCTGCTCCTTTCAGATTGTTTTGTTATCTCAAGTAAAAGAAGTCCTATAAGAAAAGGCACAGAGCTCTACAAATCTTCGTTTCATCAACTAGGAGAGAGTATTACTTCTGAAAATGGTCAAAGGAAGATAAAAATGACCCATAAATGAAGCATACTGTCTCATTTTTACCTTTTTCAGATTCCAGTGACTCAGTGATGTATCATCTAAGAACAAAATCCTGGAAGACACCACCAGAGACAGTCTGTACTTACAGTCAAAGTGGACTGTCCAGCCTTTCTGACTCTCAAGTCTAGGCTCATGTGATGCTGTTCTACTCTGTTGTAGGCACTGGGTTACTCCATCCAGGTCAACACGCGCGCGTGCACACACACACACACACGTATGTAGTACCAGAAAGCAACTTTTGGATCGTGCGAATCTAGTGGGTCTGTAGATGATGCTTTCTTGAGAAATACAGAGACTCCTAAGAGCTACCTACAGATAACATCAGAGATAAATAACCATGTCTATAGATAATTACAAACTCAAAACCTTAACAAGGAGAATTAGGAAGTTAGAATTAGGAACTACCAATGCTAGTTATCCTTGCTGACTACTGTGAACAATGTGTCTTCCTTTTGACTTAACACTTATTTAATGCTCTGATTTTCACACAGTTCTAGATGTAAAAGAAATAAAGAAGTCTACCAAGGGGTACCAAGCACCCTGCAACTTAGCTTGCCAGGTGCTGTGACGGGACATGTGAGGTTGCTCCTGTTGTCTTACCCACTGCCAGCCCCTGGTAGAGACAGTGTACAAGGCTAGATGGACTTATGGCCTCATTTGCTTTAAGTGTTTGTATCTGACACCCAATTAGTTCTGAATAAAAGCACACTGGCTTGTCTGAATGTTGGTGCAAAGACACGACTCACAGAACTGTTGCTCTCTACATTTATTAGCTACTATTCTGCAGATTTTCAAAATATAAGCCATTGAGCAATTCTGCCTACCTAAACACCACAGAATCGGCCATTCCCAAACAGGGAGGTGCATACATTTAATGACATTCCTCCCCTTCCCCTTAGCCCTCCCCCCCTTCTCTAGCCTGTTATCTATATTAAATATAATTTTGCTTTCAGGAAGTATCTATGACACTTCCATCTGAAGCAGGGCTTCCAGTATTTACAGATATCAAAGAACTGGTCTTAATTTCATCTGATACTTTAAAAAGCCTTTTATTCTAAAATAAATTATTGAAATGTGGTATTGGTAAAATGGGTTTCTCCAGTAATGGATTTACTGTGACGGTGCAATCAATTTCAGAGATTGGATTTCAGGATAGAAACTATTCATCACTCTCCATGTCAATGCAAGGTTTACCTTCACACTGCGGTCACCCGCTGTAGCTTACGGATACCAAGGGCAGAGGAGGATCTACTGGAGAAAAACTCTTTCTGACACTTTTTTTTTTTTTCATTCTTGCTGAGGTCAGAGCCTCAGGAGTTTGCACAGTTACAGCAGCTCCACAGCATCACAGTGCCATCCCAGGAGATGCAGAGGGACTCATCCCTATGCGATAGTGGGCATGTTTAAATATCCCATTTACCTCCTCTGCTATGATTCAAATGCAGGCTTTCTTCTCTGCGTTCTCCCACTTGTCTGTATTACTTCAGGATTAGCAGAGCCTTTCTGTAGGTAAAGGCTTTCGGGGGTAGAGACAGCAATGGTTTTAATAGGAACGATAGGGAGAGACCTTGGAGTGGTACAGCTTCTTCCCAGCCCGTAACATAAAGCACCCCGCACATGAATGATGCCAATGGGGGAAGGAGAAGAGGAGCTGAGACAATAACTGTCCCTCCTTCCCCCTGCATTGACCCTCCCTTTCAGTAAATTCATGTCTGAGGTGTTTCACAAGCTGGAGATCCCGGTAACTGCAGGTACACCTGCCCTGCCATAGCTACAGACATATCTCCTGGACCTCTGCAGAAAAGGAAGAGGTTGAGAACAGGAGCAGTTTAGTCCTGGAGGTCAACAATGACAGGATTTTACGCCATTTATTTTTGCTCCGTAGAGGCCTATGTGTCTCTATTAGCATATATACATATTCACAGTCTCATCAGTTCCTCTTTCTCCTTGTTCCCTGACTGGTAGAGCCTCTTCAGTCCTGGCAGGGCCACAGCCACGGAGGCTTCACAAACCACCACGAAACACAGCTTGTCTGCAGCGTCCTGAACTGTCAGTGGCAGGAACAAATGGCAAATCTAAGCCTTGTGACACAAAAAACATGAAAGCTATTTTTCTGTCCTCATCCCTAACGAATCTTGTTCTTCATTCCTAGAAAGCAAAGTCAACTCCATAAATCAGTAAGTCTGTGGATTTGGGGTTTTACATTAACACCTTCATTCATGCTTTGCTGTGACCTCTTGGATTGGGGTGAATTATTCTACTGTGCTGGGAAATTGCAGCTCTGGAGCCAAATTTAGCACCTAGAAAATTTCCCTTGGCTCTTAGGTGCCATAATTTTAAACCTGACTCCCTGCTTAAAGACAAAGTCATGTCTACATTTGATTTCAGGTGTTACATACAATAATTTAAGAAGTTAAATGGGGATCTGGCAAGTCCCTGGCTATGGAGGGGGTTGGAAAATATTATTTGGAGCCAGAAATGCAGCTTTCTTGCCTATGGTCTGCACTCTATCTACGTATCAGCTCTGCATTTAGTCTTTCACTGACTTTCTCAGGTACTACAAATGGTGAAGTTTTGCTTAGCTGGAGAATCACTGTCAATACGTACAGCTGGATTGGAATACCTAATGAAGGGTAAAAAATTAGGCTTGTGATAGTTATTTATAATGCCTCTTAGGACAGTTAAAAGTAACTGAAAGGTCTCTGGAGTTTTAGAGCTTTCTTCTCACTCCACCCCACTGATTCCATTCCTTCTTTTGCTCTGTTTTTTCATATAAAATACAGCCTATCCTGGAATTTTATTTTAAAAAAACAAACCTCTGAAGAAACTCACAAAAGGCACCTTGCAGTGATTAAGATGCAGGGAGCCACAGCAAGAAAGCTACTGTTCATGCCCCCATGATGCCTGCAAAGGAAGGGCTCCTGGAAGGGCACAGTCTCCCAGAGACAGCTAACTCTAACTTTGGTCACAGCAAGTGGGTGCTTAAGGTTCTTCTTAATGCTGCGTCTAAAAACATAAATCCTGCATTTAAATGCACAAATCTTTCCGGCCATCCAATGTGGAGTTTATGCTTTACTTGCTGTCAGAACTGCCCACAGCCTCAGCGAGGCTCTAAGAAAGGTAACTTGGTTCTCATCTCCTAAGTCTCTGTTCAGAGCTTTTGATTTTGCTCAGGAACAAGATTAGGCTACTGTATCTGTGCCACAGACTCAATATTTTCTGCCTGCGGTAACCACACTTGAAACACTATAATAAACGAGCTCTCAGAGTGCTTCACCGTCTGCAATCCAGTGCTGCCCAGAGTAGATATACATAACTCGGTGGTCACTAGCACTAGCAGATCTACTTTGGAGCTGCTTTTGGGATGGGAGGTGCTGGAAGGGTTCAGGAAGAAGAGGCCACACTGAAGGAGGAATGAAACTACATGAAAGAATAAACTTTTACTCAACATTTCTAAATTTTGAATGTTGCAATTTCAAAACAGCAGTCATTCCAGTGAAGAATGAAGAATTTCTTTATTAAAGATCCAGCACTCCTCACTACTCAGATAAGATGCAAGCACTCAAGTACTCTCAAGAAAAAAAAAAAACCATAAATCCATTCCCAAATCTGACTTTCATGCTACAAAGGACTGTTCCTGCAATTGTTTTGTGTTTCCTAACTTAGTAATATCAATGGACAGAAAATAAGTTAAACCCAGAATACTCCTGAAGCCTTCTTAATCAACTGTAAAAAGGGAAAAGAAGGAAAAAAAACTACCCATAGATACAACCACATTCAGCAATAACATGTAGAAATCATGGTTAATGTCAGCTGGAGTGCAGAATGCTAAGAAGTTATCAATGCTCTGATATTAGATATACACATATCTAAGCAGAATCAAGCACTCTCTGAGGAAGCATTAAGAGCCACGGACCTAAGCTTACTGTCTGATTCTGGTGTAGTGCCACAAAAGCATCCCTTGGGGTCTCACACGACATATACCTGGTTCATCTATAAAGAGCCGAGATCTCAGACCTCAGATCTTCCCTCAATGAGGCAGCAGTGCCTCCTGCTGTACTCCAGGCTGCATTTATTCCCAGATGTCCAGTTCTGTCTGCTTTCAGTTGCCAAAGAAGCTATGGTTGGCATTGTGAGAAGAACTGAGGTGAGTAATGGAAGATGTGTCTAACTGGCCTCAACAGCTCTGGAAACATCAGCCTGTCTCACAGAAATACACTCTGCGCAATCCAGCGTGGGACAACAGTGGGTGAGGCAGCCTGAGAAACCCAACAGATACTCTGTTCATAAACGAGCTTTTAATCCATTTCTGAGGATGTTTGAGTATCACAGCACATCAGGGCTGATCTGTGGCACCCACAGGGTTTCAACCTTCTTGGACACGCTCCCCTCCTCTTGCTTTAACACATTTCAGTACTAATCTGCGGGAAGCCCTGCTGCAGCACTGCGACCTTCTGCTGAACAGACTTTCACTTGTGCTGACCCATGACAAACTATCACAGTTGGGGAATGCTGACTGTATCATAGCCCACGTGAATGCCAAGTCTGCCTTAATCCAAAAACATCAGAAAAAGGAACTTAGGGTCAATCTTACTTAAGGAATGTGCCAGACTTCCTGGAGGTCACAGCAAGAGAACAAGCCCAATGTTTTACCTCTGAAATGGAGAGACAGAGAGGTTTTAAATCCTTTTGAGTCATCAGCCTGTAAAGCAGGTAGACTAGCAAAATAAAAGAGGGGCTTGTCTCTGCTCTGGGCTGTAACTGGGAGCCTTTCACTGGGGAGGGTTCTTCCTCCCCCTCGGGGTGGTTTTCTGCATATCAGGTAGAAAATCTCTTTGAAAAACATCAAGTCAAATCTTTCAAAACAATCATTATGATAACAAAGAAGAAGAATAATGTTAAAGACTACTCTGCCACCACGACTTCCAGCCAAAACGTTTCTGAAGGCTTTGCAGAAACTATTTATCGAACCTCAGTGCAGGGCAGCCAGCTCTGGGGAAGATCATCAACTTAGGGTGGTCATTTCTCACTGCATTCAGAAGAGTTTGGCTGGTGAGGCTGCTGGAGCCAGAGGATGCAGCTCTGGGCTGTTCTCAAAGCACACTGCAGGCACCAGCAGCCCACCACCCTTCCTTCCCCAGAGCTACACTAATCCCAATAACATGCCACAGTACTTACGTCAGGTGATGGTACTGCTGAGATGGACGTCTCTCTGTCCCACCCTTGCACGATTTGAATCAATCTTGTTTGCCTGACTTCTGGGCTTTGGGGCTACGTAATGTCTGCAAAGCAGTTTGAGACTTTTGACTCAAAAGATGCCACGGATGCAAAAAATAGTCTTTTCATTCCCAGGCAAGTTTTAGACAACCAGTAAGTTTCACAGCACATCTGGGTGACTTCTACATTTTATATTTGGAGAAACTGAGGCAGGAGGTTACATGGTTTCTAAAGGTCACCAAACAAAACTGTGAGAGAGCCAGTAACTAGGTGTACAGAAAGCAGCTCTTCAAACGACCTGTTCTCCTCCTTTTCCCTTAAGGATTGAGAAATATCATAACACTCCCACTAACAGAAGGCAGAGAAGGACATTTATAACTGAAACAATTTTCATCAGTGAACAGGATTCCCAGATAACCTTCTTCATGCAAGCCCTGGTTCAGTGACAGGGTAGAAGGGGTTAGCGGACCTGGAAGCTGTGACACCTCCCTTGTCAGGATTGCCTGTGACCGCAGTGCTCCTGCCAGCCCAGCTCTGGAGGCTTGTGCCAAGTCCAGCTCTGCTGCAGTAATCCCCTACCATCAGCATGGCCAGGAAAAATGTAGCCTGCAAGCTGTGATGCCAACTTCACTGCAGTGATGAGCCCTAGGGAGGAGCGCCAGGATGAATGTTAGCTCTTCTGTAACTAGAAGCTGCAGAAGTGGTAGCTGAAGACCTAACTGAGCTGTGGTGCAAAGCCTTGCAAGGATGGCCTCAGCTGAGAAGAAGGTCAAAAAAGCAAGGAGGGACTTGTTTGGAGGCAAGAAGGTAGCTGTGAACACTAGTAGAGTCACTCCAGACTTAATCTGGGATAAATGAGAGAAAAAACTTGGTCTTGTGCATGGACAGCCAAAAATTAATACCCAAAAAAGCAAAACCAAGTAACACAGGGGAAGTATTTCTTCTCACCCCTTTCCCTCTTTACCCATTTCATAATTCTTTTCTTCCTCATCCCAGAGGAAAAGCCTGATCCATCAGCTAACAGGCAATCCACATACGATTTCAAATTTTCCTGAAACTCTCCTCAGAAACACTTTTCCTTAGAAAATTATCTGCTACCTCTGCAGACCAAACAGAGCATCATCTTCTGAACATCTAAGCAAACCAAGCCAAACTTCTAAATCTTTGGCAGTCCAAAATTCACAGCATAAAACTGGGAGAATTCAGGAGCTCTTCCTAGCTGTTACTGAATTCTTAGAACTGAGCAAGCACTACATTTGCACAGTCATTCAAAAATATTAATTTGAATTACTAAGACAGCTTTCTTCAGCTTCGTTGATTGTCTTCTTTCCAAAATTGTCCTTGAGAGTAAGTAGGAGTAATCAGAAAAGTAACCCTTCTGACAGCAATAGGAATGTGAGCATATGGCGTCCTTTCTGAAATGAAATAGTTGATGCTCATTGTCAGCCAGAGGGAGGAAGATGTGACCACAGCATCTATCTACATTCTTATCACAGACATTTTGTGTGCAGTAGCAAGAAATGCTCAGAGTGAAAGTTTTTATAAGGGAAGGGGAAGAGGCTTCTCTACTTCACACACTAAGATCGGTCAAAGAATGTTTGCAAAAAGCCAATTTTGAACTCATTCAGGGAGATCTTGAAAAGAAAATAAAATGCTAAAGATTGAGCTCTTTGGAGGCTAAGGAGACAGTTCCTGTGCCAACCACCTGTACTAAACCCAGTAAGTTCACAATGACCAACACCCACAAGGAATGGAAGCAACAAACATGCCTCAGGCTGCTGCAAAACAGTTCCAGAGTACAACTTGGAATATGTTAATTGCTGTTAATTTTGTGATCCACTTTATCTGTTTCACTGTCATTTTTGCTTAATTGTCTTTTACTTGCTTATCTGTTAAAATTAAGCACCCCAGCTCCATTTCCCAGGTCACCAGTTAAAGGGATTTATCTTTTAGCTGTTAAAGTGATTAAGTAGGTTCCTTAATTTCAAACAGTGAGACAGGTCCAGGTATGATTGCAGAACTACATTTATCCTGCCGAGCCAGCAGTTACATCTGACGGACTTTCTGGCTGCCACAAGTTCTCTAGAGCCTCCTTGTCTTAGCAGGTTAGCTTCCACACTAACCTGAAAAGGCTCTGCCAGACAGCCAAGCACTCATACTTTCTATCATCTCTTGCATTTTTTTCAGTTGAAATAGCCCAGTTTTGGCTTTCTCTGCAGAAAAAGATTTGGGAAAGGTCTTTTCTTTCATGCATATTCACGACTTTGTGCCAGGATCTAATGAGACTCTGAACCAAAGCTGACACAGTCAGTCTCAGACAGAATAATCTCTTCTCACAGTGCACATAAGTGCTTTTTGGACTGGTTTCCTTTCTCTCAGGCAATTATAGGTGATTTTAAAGAGACAGATGCCATCAGATTCCTCCTTTGTCTGACAGGCTTTTTTTTTTTTTCCTTGGCTCTCTCTTTTCTGAACAATAATAAAAACGTTGTCCATTCCTGGGGGACTTCCCAAATTTCTGACCACACTCACCACAGGGTTGCATTCCAGCACAAAATCCCAGCCATTTCCTAGTTTTCTGTCACAACTAGTAAACAAGCACCCCAAAAGATCAGCATTTATAGGGAGGAGCTGTGGGTAGTCTGCTTGCAAATGACTGCAGTTAAGTACAATTTTATATTCATGAAGAACTTTCTTCTCGTGATAAAAGACAAAGGTATTTTTCCTATTTACTATACACTTAAGAATGACATCTAGCTAAGTATTTTATTACAATCTGATAGCCAGAAGTGTCCTTGGAGGAATAAAATTACCTGTTACAGTCACTATGAAGAACCTGGCAATTAGAAGCAATTAAGATCCCCGTTAGCCTTTCACAGCTCTCACCTAGCTGCCTGCTCCAGCCTCCTGACTGTCTTTTTGGCCCTTCACTGGACTCCCTCCAGTTTATTAGTGTGTTAAACTGGGGAGCGCAGAACCAGCTTTTCACTCCAGGAGGGGTCGCATCGCTGTGGAGCAGAGGGGAATCACCATTTTCTCCAACCTGCTGGCTGCGCTTTTATTAACACAGACTGATGTACCTTCATCGCCTTTGTGTTCACCATTCCTTCCCTCTTCTTGCTTTCCCTGTGAAGAGATGAACAGATTCCTTCAATCAAAGATAATTTTCATGTGCTATTTATCTTTGCATTTTGAAAAAAAAATAGTAAAGTGAGGTGTTATTGGTTTTGCAATAACCCCACAGTTTTTGCAGTTCACAGTTCAGCCTTAGTTTAGCCTCCTTTGCAGATATATTCTGGTTCTAGGAAAGCCTGAAGGAATTGAAATGGGGCCCAAAATTGAGGGCTTGAGCAAATGTTAGACAGCTGCATGCATCTTTCCAAAGTAAAACAGATACTGAATGTAGCTGCTTGGAAATGAGGATTTTCTGCTTCTGCTATGCTTGTCATTTTGCAAGTTCTTGTTGTTTTATTTATCAGTTTGGATGCACCTGACCTTGTCTGTTCCATCTTGAAAACCTCCTTGTGTGGAGACAGCAGCTGGGCGACCGTCCCGCTCACAGTCCCAAGCAAAGCAATCGAATAACCCAACAACTTTGTAGATATGTTTGTATCGGACATTGTTTAAGCAAAAAGAGGGTGGAAAAGAACTTAGTGAGGTTCACCAACCTTCACCAGAACAGATTAGAAGGAAATCCCTCTGGGCTGCTCAGCTCACTATCGCTGCTGTCCCATGGCTCTCTCTGACCTCACCACCCTGTCTCCTTCTTCCTCGCTGCCCCTTCCGATGTCCTTACCTAACCGAGATGGAGCAATAAACTCATCTGGGTAAGAAAACACTCTGTAGAAAAAGGAAGAAAAAAGTCACTCTTAGTACAAATTTCTTTCCTCGTGATGAGCATGTCAAATGAAAACATATTTCCCCTCCAGTCATGGGAAGATGTCAAGCACTTGGTCTCTTTTCTCTGCCCCTGCTCTCCACAGTGTCTGTAGGGTGATTTTTGGGAGCCCTTCCCTCCACACAGGCCAGACAACATGGAAACCCGAGGGAGCTGCAGGTGCGCACCCTGGCTCTGCCTCGGAGAGCCCTCTTGCTTCTGCCAAATATTCCCCAGAGGACTCAGTACCTTCAACCTGCCTTCAGGGACCTAGATGGCATCTTCATTCTCTTTAACGGGGATCAAAAAAAAAGCTCCTTGGATCCAAACACACCTGACCTGCTGAGGCGTGTTGACCTGGCTCTTCCTTCTGCTCTTGTTCTCCAGGCTGGTGACACCATCCACCTGTGAGCTACACCATGAGTGGTCCTTGTCTTGTACACTGCCTTCCATATTTGCTTGGACAGTCATATTAAGAGGGACTTTGCTTCCTCTGAAAGACAACATGTAGGTGCCCTGGGCAGGTACAGAGGTCAGCCAAAGCCAGAAGCACCTGGAGCCTCTGCCCTGCCAGGATGGAGATCTGGCTCAGCTCCAGGCCTCTGGCCTCATCAAGATTGAAAATTGAGATTGGATGCCCTCTTGTGCCATCCTGTCCCCTGGAGCAGGGTGGCAGGCAGGGGCTGGTGAGTGATGGACTGGGGTCACCCCAGTCCTGGCCCCACCAGAGCCCCTGGGAGCGAAGGCTGTCCTCGGCCACAGCTCCAGCCCTGCGCTCCCCAGGGACCGCAGCTGTAAATCTCATTTCTGTCCCCAGTTGGGACAGCATTGCCGGGGCAAGTTCTCAGTTGCCCTGCAGTGAAGGCAGTTTTTTACACCCGGGAAAAGTGGCTGCAAAACGCCTTTAAACTGGAACAACAAAAGCCAACACCCACTTTGCAACAGGTAAATGAAAATGTAAGTGTTGGGGAAACCGAGGATCAGTCCTCTCGTGCACGGTAAACAACTTCCCCACCCCCAGGATCATTTCTTGGCTCCTCTCTCTTTAAATCATCAGTGGAAAAAACAGAAGGATTCAGTCCCTTAAAGCTCTTTCCTTTTTTTGCCTGTCATTTAATTAAATTATCCTATAATGAAATCTTTGCCTAATGAATTAATGTTTAATAATTTATTAGACACTGAAGCCCTGCTTGGAGTCTCATCAATTATGTATCACAGCACCAGGCACTTTCAATCTTTTTTCATTTCTCATTCACTTCATTAAAAGCCCCAGCCTTGCTGCTTCTGGGTTTCAACTCACTTGCCCAGACTTAGAGGTCAGCTCATCGATACCTATTTTGCCCAGTGCTCACCGACAGATGTGTGTGTGCGTGTGTCAGCTGGTCTAAAATTACAGGTGGCATCTGTGTGCATGGCTGTGCAGACATGTACCAGAGCATGGTACCTGCCTTCCTGCCTGTGAGCAAAAATGTGTATTTATCAGAGATTTATACAGATTGTAACGTAGGTGTATGTATATATGTTTGTAGATTTATAAAATCTGTGTATGTGTAGGTCTGTTTCTGTTAGCACTTACGCATCTACCTCTATGAGGTTATATTTGCTTAAAATCCATACAGGGATATATCAACACTGGCATTTTTACATCAGTGTGCCAGCGCATTTCTCTAACTGCAGTGAACTAGTTTGTCTTATTCCACTACCTTTTTCATTTTTGTTCTCCTTAAAAGAATAGCACACATAACCTGTAGGCACCAGTCAGGAAATATTATACATGAGCCGTAAAGATAATGAGTTTGTATCTACTGAAGTGGTCAGGACGGGACTACCAAGCACACATTGCTGCAGTTCTGACCATCGCCCACAGAGGAATTTGGGGAAGGAGCTGACCTTTCACTGAGGTTTCCCATGCCATTGACCATCAGCCCTCTGCAGTCTGTAGACCCGTAAGCCTTTATATAGACCAGACTCCCTTAGCTACTCCGAGGTAGTTCTGGAGTCAATAACTCCACTGACTACTTATCCTGGGAGCATTTTTCTGTGAAGATTTGTGTAAAGCACATTGCTATTAAAAACTGAGTCTAGGGGAACAGTTTTCCTCAAAAAATGCTGACCTTGGAAGAGTTATTCTAAAACTTCACCCATTTGTTCCAGCCTGTTTCATGAAGTCTGCTCAGTTACCATAAAAACATAATCAGGTTAGTCTCCAGTTTGGGAATGGAGAGTCAAGCTCAGTTGTTTCTCACTCATGCGGTGTCCTTGGTAAGGCTGCTGTGCTGGTGCTCAGGAGAGCTGGGAGGTCTGGAGGAGGTGAAGCCCCTGGTTCCACACGCCGGCATCGGGAGCACAGCTCAGTGGGATGACACTGGCAGTGGCAGAGCAGACCTGATGTTGAACTAATGCTGTCCTGTAGAGGTACGGAGTTTTTTTGGTTTCTTTTGCTGAGCAAAACCATGCTTAGTCCATACCCAAATTTGGGCACACTGAAGCACCACTGGTTTATCACAGCTTAAGGTCTATTCCAAGAGAGAAACAGACCCACAGCACGTGCACTGGGTCACCACATGTTCCCAATGACCAGACTCCAAACTGACCAGGAGGAACCTAAGTAATCCTTTCTCCTTCTCTGAACAACCATCAGAGCCTGGTCACCCAGCCACTGCCTCTGTTAGATGAGGGCTGCTCCTGTCCCTGGTGACATGAGGTGGGGATGGGGATGGTCCACTCTGCTGCTCCTGCATGCCAATTTTTCTAAGGATGGGAAAATCACACTCACTCACATGTACATGCATTTGCATTTTGAATACTTAACTAGACAGCTGTGCAGGGGAAAGATTTTTTTGATCAATTTATACCCCAAAGCATAAAATTTTGTTTTCTTCTTAATTATCTTATCAAGCATTTCTAAAAGAGTTGTTAGCCATAACAATCTCATCAGGCCTTTCAAAAAATCTACTGTGATTTTAGAGGGTCTTTCTTTACTTCAGAATGTTTCCTTCAATGTGGACACTTTCCCACACCCACAGTAAGAGACTCCATAACAGACACCAGTAATATACAGTTTACTAATTAAATGATGATTTTTTAAAAAAAAAAAAAAAAAAGATGCAGCCTTCCAAAACAATCCTGTATTGGTGTTACTGGAACCCTGTGTTGCTCATCAATAAATACTCTGTGTCAATAGGCCATTAACTATTAATCCCAGTGCTGGCCATTTGAGAACTTTACATCAACACTCCTGTTATTTTACACATTGCTTCTCATCTTATTAAGTGACTTGCACATATGGACAAGAGCACAGTCTCGCAAATGAGCCCACATCAATAACGCACAGGATATCACCTCTGATAAGGAAGGGGGAGAATCGCAAGAAAATGAATATGTCTGTGGTTATCATGAGTATTTATTTACACTGAGAAGAAAGAGAACCCACTCTTGAAGAGCTTATTGTGTTACCTAAGCTGAACTTCCAACATATGTTCACTCTCAAGCACATTCTGGCTTCATTTTTTTTAATCCTTAGAGCAAATTTGGTGTTAGTGAGAGATGCCAGACTGAGGAGCAGAGTACACCGCTCGCCGCGCAGGCTGCTGCCCAAATGAGTTCCTCTCCATGCTGAGCTCCCTGCTGCTACCTGATGCAGATGGATGATTTCCAGGGTGAGAACTGAGCTCGCTGCTCCAGCGCTACAGTGCTATCAAAGAGTATCACCTCCAGGAATGCATTCTCCAGAATAAGAGAGATGACAAGGGGAGAGTTTAATAGTTTTGATTCTCACCCTTTTCTTCAACAGTATCTTGTAGCTAAAATGCATTAAATGCAAAAAGCAGGAGCAACATTTTATTTTAATGGTGAAAAATGGTGCATCAATAAACAGTGATTTTTCAAATGAATTCAATATGCTGAACATTGTTCCTCCCAACAAATTCTCTCCAGGCACCTAATTTATGATCTCAAATCAAATCCTCACCTGTTGATTTTAACCTGATTCTTCTGTAAGTCACCCTAGAAATATTTAGAATCCCCAACTGGCTTTTCTCTTCCTTCCAAGTAACAGTTGTGCGAGTCCACAAAACTACTCCAAGCAATTACTCAACTGGACAAACTAAGAAATACAATATCCTGTATCCAGCTACTAGAGATGTCCCTGCAGTATTCCTCAGGCTGTTACAGAAGGTGACTGACAAAGTTTTGAAAAGTCCTATTAGTGACATATATGGTGAGACTGAAGGGGAAAAATACTCACTTGTTTTAGCTGTAGCAAAAAAATGGAAGTGAGAGGGTAAGCGAAGAAGAGAGATTTGCAGTAGGTGTCAAGACCATGTCTGGCAACGTGGTAGCCAGACAAACACGTGCACAGACAGATAGAATTGAATAATATTGAAGTGGCAATTGCTACTCTGTGATTGCATGGCCCTCATTCCTGGCATTTAGTTGGCCAAAATTCAGCAG
>NW_009646340.1:991051-997713 GCF_000708025.1 Charadrius vociferus | reverse complement strand
AAAGAGAGAAATAATGACAGTGCAACAGCTGTGCTCGCTCACAAACTGCATAATGATACGCAGGTTTTTATGGCTCTTTGGTTTGATTCCCAATAGCAACTAACCTATTATCTGTGGTCAAGACAGGTTAGCACCTGCTAAAAGCAATTTCTCATAAATTTGTTCGTGTCAGCTCTTGAATGGCTGCTACTGAAGCCCAAGGTCTGCCCACACCGCGCCGCAGCGGCCCCGCTCGTGCAGATGGCCGTCTCCCCGCAGCTGTGTGCTGGCGCGGGGCAGTCCAGCAGAACAACCGAGGCAGTGTGCGAGCTCTGCCAGGTTGTGGGGGGTGTTTGCATGGGGACCCACACCTGTGCTGTGCAGATGGTGAACGTGGTCGCTGGGGGATTGCAGGGGAGGAGAGCACAGGGTCTCTGTTTGGATCCAGACCCGGGTGGGCCGGCAGGCCTGGCCAGCTGCAGGAGGCAGAGCCCACCGCTTGCCCTGGGTCCCTGAGCAACCTAAGGGGACTACGCGTGTCCGGCTCTGGGAAACGTGTCCTCTGTCAGCAGTCAGCAGGTCCACGGCTCAGACTTGACGGACGTGTAAAGAGGGGCCCACACAGCCACGCTGGGTTCTTGCGGAACGCTGGCCATTATTTTTACATGACGTATCTCCGACCCAAGACTTCAAGGAAAACCCTAGACTCTACCAAGCATCTGAGGCCAAACTCAGCCCTAAGTCAATGCCACTGTGAAGATAAGGATGGTCCTTGAGTCAAGAGCAAAATTTGAATCACTCAGCTGTAAAAATGCAGGTCTGCCTCCAGTTCTCCCTGCCCTTTGGCCGCTAGGCTTTAACACATTTCACGCTCTCTGCATAGACCTAAGCACATCTATTTGTGCCCACTCCATGTACAGCTCCAGAGACGTCATCATACAACGAGACCCACAAGCAACAGCTTTGCAGGCTGAGCTGCGGCATTGGCCTTGGCACGGACGAGCCACTTGCAGGACGGCGCACACAGATGGAATATTTCCTCGACACAGACGGACCTTATATTACACAGAGTCCAGTAGGTCACTGTAAGTGCTTTGAATCAATGAGGCATCTCACGAGAGCCCGTGCAGGCCCCCGATCTGGGATGAAACCTGATCGCACAGCTCAATGTGTTACAACAATTTTTCAAGTGCATTGAAAACAAGGGGGCTACGGGGCAAGCAGTTGTCTCTCCTGAGGAAATAGCCAGAAAAGGATGAGGTTTACATGAGGCATGTTCAGGATCATCAAACCGGGATTTGAACAGACCAAAACAGAAAGTAACAGTTGTGAACAGAGGGAAGAAACAAAACCTGATGCCAGTCAGTTGACTGACAGTGGTCAGAGCATGAGTGATCAGTGCAACACATTTCCCTGTTACGGAGATTTCATTTACCCGTCGTTATAGAGCAGCACTCCTGCGGATGCCCTTGCAGACCAAGCAGCCTTGTTTTCATGTGAGCAACTGGGATCCAGTCCTGCCCTTCACTGGCCATCCTTCACCCCCTCCTGGGGTCTCTAGTCGCACCAGTGGCAGCTGTGGGAAGCCAGTACAGCCTGCCCAAAGCAGGCTCAAGGGCTACTGGGAAACACTACCTTTTCCCCCACCTCCATTATCACACCTATTTTTACTCATTTTATGACTCTAGACTTTCTTTTCTATTTCTGACAATTTTGTCACCACCTTTGTTTTCATTTCCAGAGGATAATTTTCTCTTCATTCTTTCCCCTGCATCTGTTCTTCCTACACAGCATTTCTCATTTTTCTTTTCCACTCAGTCCTACCACCTGCTATGCTCTTGAAACCGTACGTTTCCCCAGTTCCTTCTTCCTCTTTATTTGTCGACAGCTTCTATTTTTAACACAGCAATTTCTTTAGCTTTTGGACAGTGTACAAAACACCGTCCAGAGATTTAGGTTTCCAACTAGAGGGAGGCTGAGCAGACCTCTGCCCTTCCTCAGGGGTAGTGATAATGCGACACACTTTTCAAGCAAAACACGGATGACTCGCTAAGCAGTCTCAAATTCATGTGAGCTAACAGCCAAACTGGATGGGCATACCTTGATCCACAAAATTATTAATGACTCTCGAGAAAAACATAAATTTCATATTTTACCAGGGAAAAAAGTGACCATGGGAGCAGACCCCGGATCCCACTATGGTGGTGTGGGTACGCACAGGTGCAGAGCCCCAGGCAGTCATCGCTTCTACAAAACAGTATTTTCAACACATCCAATTTCTCAACAGTTGAACCCCAGCAACAGCAAATACTAGCAAGCACACAGCACGGATGCTCAGGAGTTAAATAGTCACAGGGTTAGGTGCACCGATCGGGCAGGACAGCACTTGCTTTCAGACAGACTCAGCTGTCTGAATAACAAAAAGTAACTTGGAAAGCTGGAAAAAGGTATGAGAACCAATGCAGGGAAGTCGTGGTCAGCAAGAGCATAAAGACCTCAGTTTACAGCACCAGACAGGATTTAAAAAAAAAGAAAAAAACCTACCAGAGCCAACTTCATCTGTCATAGGCAAGCTGATTACAATCAATAGACACTTAATGGTCTCTCAGAGTCCCATCTGGGCAATTAGCAATAGCATTAAGCAAGCGAAGACGTATTGTAAGTCTGTTTCTTCAGTGGAAGTGACAGAAAAGAGAAATAAGAAACCAAATTACATTTTTAGATCCAAATTCTTCTCTCATTAATATTGCATGAAACCTACTGCTGCTGGTAAAAGTGGAACAAATGTCAAAGCTTTTCTTTCAGCAATATTCAGACTTTTTTTGTTGTTTTAAATTTAAAAGATTCAATCTCAGTTACAAACTGTAATAAAAAGTACTGAAGTCAGGAGGTAAATATGAGTGCCAGTGAATGAAAGACTGGCCTTTGGGGTATTTCTTTTACAACCAAATAAATAAAAAAATAATCATTTTGAATGGCCCAGACTTCATTAAAATCAAAGAGCAGCATTCACATTTTCACTATCTCAACCTCAAAATGCAGCAGGTATCATCCCAGGCTTTCTGATGATAGAAAATAGCCCCAAAAATAATTGAAAAAAGGGTTTTTTTCTGTACATCTTTTATTTTGTTCATGGCTAACACTGAAGAATAACATATTAATCAGGCAAAATTGCTTAATGTACTCTCAGTTTTATTAAATATGACACTGCTGCTCTATGAATGACAAAATTATATATCTACAAGTCATATACCTAAATTACTGTCTCCACTGTGATCTCAGGACACTTTTCTTGAGAAATGGAGTAGATGCAGTACCTTGCACAAATTTAGTTGATTGTCCTAAATTTATCTCCTGCAATTCAGCTGACCCACTATTGTGTAAAATTTGACCTGTGGTTTCATAGAAAATAAAGACTAAGGTTGTTGTTGGATTGGGATAATATTTTCTATTATAGGTTGTGCTCTTTTAGTGTCTACCAGTCCAGATCTTCCAAAAAAAGTCAGAGAAAGTAAATTATGAATATATGAAGTTCCTGTGTGAGATGTGCTTAATTATTATCGCACAAGCAAAATAAGGATCTGTGCACACAGCTGATAAATTGGGTGCACTCTTGCATTAAAAGTAATTACCTGTTTTGTGTGCCATCAGTGAACTTACACAGACAAGACAAATTATCATACAGAAGTCAAGTCTACAGTACAAAAAAATAAATTCTGAAAGCTTTTTCATCAGCCCAAGACTTCAGAGAGTCTGTCAGAGAATACAGAGCTGGGCTCCATAAATTTTGGCAAGTTATTAGCACCTTTCTATATCCAAGCAGGTCTACTAGGATCAAATTTGCAGCAGATGCTTTTAACTTAATCCATGGAATTTTGCAGACAAAACAGACAAATTGCACAAATGTATGTCAATTTGCCAGTGGAAAGCCATATCCTGTCTATACATAAGTTATGTTGAACAATTAAAAAGAACTGGTGAAATATGCATTCCTTATGCATTTGCTCCATGACATATCTATGCGTTGAAGACGATAATCTCAAAATGATAGAGCAAGAAAACACAACAGCTCTGAGCATGCTAAACCTGTATTATGGCAACTTGCTGCATCGCTTTCCAGTGTAACAGAAACTCCTCTGAGCTCAGCGTTGCCCCTCTAAGAATCAAATTACATTTTAAACCTGCAGTGCTACTATTTTCCTTATCTTTGATCTACTGCACGAAGCAATTTTAAATCTGTCCTGACTGGACCTGTTTTCAACAAAGTTTTTAACTATTGGACTGGTGGTGAGCTCTGAGTGCCAGGAGCAGCAACTCGCTTGTAAATACTTAGCAAATCACTTTATCTGAAATAGTTGTCGGTGAGCTAGAGCCTGTGTATCTTTGCAACATCTTATCTAAGAAAGAGTTCTTTACAATGGTTTTATTAAATTCTGCAGAAGACTGACAGTTCTCCAAACTGACAGCCGTAACTGAGCCACAACCAGATGCCAAGAGTCAGGCCACGGTACCAATTACGTTTGGCAGGATAGGCTGCTGAAATTCTTCTAGTCATTGAATTTCTCCTTTAAAAACCCTTCCTTTCCTCTGCCATAATGAGTTCTGCAAACATATATAAAAGATGGCACTGAGACAGCTTGTAACATATTGACTGGGTTAACCAGGTCTGCCTAGAAGGGTTTTAGGTATGAAAGTGATACAGAAAGCAATCCTGAATGCTGGCTGCTCGCTCCTAATTGATTTACATAAATGTTTATGTGACTCTGATTTGATAAACATTACATGCAACGCTAAAGGATTCGTAGGACAGATTTTTACAGCTTTCCATTTGGTCTCTACTTACCAGCAGCGACAGAGATCAGACAGAAAAGGCCTGGGAGGAGAGGCAGAGAAGGACCAGGAGATCTAGTCTCAGAGGTACTAAACATCAGATTAAGTTTGTCGTTTCTGGTGGGCTGTTATTACAGCTTTCTGGGACCCCCAGTACAAGAGAGACATGGACACACTGGAGTAAGTCCAGCAAAGGGCAAGAAAGACGATTAAGGGACTGGAACATCTGACATATGAAGAAAGACTGAGGGCTGGGACTGTTCAGCCTGGAGAAGAGAAGCCTCCTGGGGGACCTTATTAACGTGTACAAATATCTGACAGGAGGCAGATGAGAGGACAGATCAGTGATATCCAGTGACAAGACAAGAGGCACAAAATCAAATGAAAAATTCCATTAAAACATATGAAAAAACTTTTTTTTTTTTTTTGTGAGGGTGGTCAAATGCTGGACCAGGTTGCCCAGAGAGGTTGTGAAGATGCTCAAAAATCGACTGGACACGGTCTTGAGCAATCTGCTGTGGGTGACTCTGCTTTGAGCAGGGAGCTGGAAGACGTGATCTCCAGAGATCCTTTCCACACTCAGCACTTCTGGGATCCTACTGTACAGATAGGGTCGGAGCAGCAATAAACAGCCACCTCATCTTGACTTACATCATCCAACAGGTTGGATCTCTAGCAAGATACTGAAGGCAGAAGTGATTTTTGCTACACTCTTGATTCTGTAGATTGATCTGGTGGCACACAAAATTTGTTGGTAATTTATAATTTATTACTGTCAAACACAGTGGCAGCACTGTAGAGAATTATTTTTTTTCTGAACATGGTGTGGGTGTCTGTATGTTAATGCCAATATCCTACACCTGGGTATAATTGTCATTATTTATACTGATGTAAATGAAATGTTAATTCTTGCTAATAGATTAAACTATGAAATGCTTTAAAAGCAGAATGCTACAATAAAAGCAATTGGGTTGTTTCTTTGTAATTTGATGGCCCACAGAAGTGCAGAAACATACCTTATGGCTTTACAAATCTGTGATAATTTCCTTCAACTTTCACTTTTATTGCCTTGTCATTAAATTCACATTGGGTTCTTAAAACAAAAATGTTAAAAACAGATGTGGCTGTTAAAGTTACAATATGAATTTTACAACCCTAAATTTTATGATACTGAAAGAAATTTCAGCCACCAAAGTCAGAGACAAGAATGGAAGCAGAAGACAGTTCTAAGGGTGACAGATTTCCATGATTACCAAAACCTTAAGCTAACACAATGCATAAATTATGTACTGACTGTGTAAGTCAGTGTTCAGAAAGAAAATTATCCAAACCCCTGCGAATTGTCAGGATGGAATAGCAAACAAACAAGAAAAACATGTGAGGTAAAGCTTTAATGTCTTAGTTCCACTTCTGTCCTTTATCACTTTCCTCTATGGATCTAATTTATGAGACCTAAATAGTTCACTGTACAGTGATGCACACAGTGTCTTTCAAGCAACCCTAAGGCAAGGATCCATTCTAAAAAAATAATGATATTTCATGATATTTTGGAAAGGAAATTCAACTTCCATTTAATCTCACTATAAAACACCTGATATCTGATTTCACCAGAAGTTCCACTATGGGTAGACAGAGAGACAGAAATGTAGACATGGTCTCTTTATGTCTTAAAATAATTCATAACAAGTGTAGGAGTGACCTCTCGCCATATATTATCCCACACAATATATTTTCTGATCTTTCATGTGAATGGCTCCATGCTAATTTCTCATTTCCTGGATTTGAGTCTGCGTGCCACAACCCTTCACCAGTATGTGCACGTTTCCTTTGCTCCCTTTCAGCAAGAAACATCT
>NW_009646340.1:969350-990993 GCF_000708025.1 Charadrius vociferus | reverse complement strand
ATCCCAAGTGTGAAAGGTAAAAAATTGACTTTGTCCTTACTTCTTATTTTCTCTTGCTCTTAACCTTTATTGCATTTCTAGTTCTATAGACCTCTAAAGCTTTGATCTTCTTAGCAACTGTATTTCAGTCTTTTCCAAGGCAATTCATACCAATGGTCATTTGCTAAATTTGAAATCTATGTATTTCAGATACGGATGACTCTCTTTACAATAAAACATCCATAATTTGCTTTAAAACCTGTCCTCTTTTTGTTGTTTATTCCGCTCTACACACCTCAGCTTTGCAATCGATTTAAGCAATTTCAGTGAGGGTTTAAATCTCACGCTCAGCAAAAGTGGAAATTCCAGACTGATATACTCTTTAGTGAGACTGTATCCTCTCCCTGTGTGCTGTCAGAGCACACTGCAGTTTTTTCTGTTGGGTTTCAGTGGGATGTGTATTTAAATAGTGGCATCATCTAATTAACACATGCAATCAAGTTGCAACAAAGATTTGCTTTTTGTTATTTATATGCTCTCCATTTTTAATCGTCTCAATGTTGTTCCTTAACTCGGTCTCTCCCAGAAGAGCATCTGAACAGTAGTCCTGTCAGCAGAAGCATCCCTGCACCACACTATTCTGTGTTTCTTCTCTCAAACTCTCCTGCAAGCGAGGTCCTGTGGACTTTCTCCTGTTCCCCAACTCCTTGTTCTTGCTTATATTTTTCTAAGGACTGGGCAGAGGCTTTCCAGCGCTGTGCTGGTCCTTGATTTACTGCTTTTCCTCCCGTGCACTTCACAGTAACTTCCTTGTCCTTGTTATTCCCATCATATCAAGCACGTCCTAGAAAACACAGCTCTGTCAGTCAGCCACATTATGACGTACACTTTTGGCTTCAGCAAAGAAAAAAATCTTTTCCTCTTCTCTTCCAGTCATCCTGAGCTCCAGCTCCTCTTCACCAGCAGCCACATTACCTCACGATTTCGGCAGCCCTCCCTCTGATCTCCCCTTCCCTCGTGACTGATCTCAACGCTGGCCAGGTAACTTTCCATATTAGCAGCTAATCTCTCTGCTCCCATATGGCTGGGGTCAGTCATCATTTCCATGACTTATTTCTTTCAATATCCGTAAAAAGTGAGGAAGTCCTTGGCATCAAGTAGCTTTAAATGATGTCAGGGGTCAACTGTGTCTTTGTTCCAGCACCGTAAATGTTCCCCCGTGCCTGTGCTCACCTCCGAACACTGCCCTGTAGCAAGCAAGGGGGTAACACAGGTGTCCTTCCTTCTCATTTAATTTACTGCAGACGTTATTATATCCGTAGCTGTTCAGTTAGAAATAATACGGTCCCTTTTCTATCAGCCAAGTTGTAGGTGCCTGAGAAACAGAGGGTAAGTCTGGGGCTTGCAGGGAAATCTGATAAAATACTGCCTCCGTTTCCAGAATCACAATGTCAGCAAGTCTCATCTCTCTCTCAAAATCTGTATCATCCATATGAGGATGAAGAGGAAAAAATAGATATACAAAATGATCTTTGAAAAAACCACAGTGATCTGAGTTGCCAGAAAGCAGAAGCTCTATTGCTTAAGGGAGATATGCAGCTCAGTTTGACAGATATCAGTCTGTTTTGCTCCCGTCTATTAAACTTTGTGTGTTTGAAAATTATTTTCTTACAATTCCTCTGCCATTGCTGCATAAGATCTACAAGAGATGATGCTTTTACATGTAAAGCATATATATCTGCCAGCATCTTGGCTCCTCTGTCATCTAGACATGTTCAGAGCAAGATTGAATATCTCTTTGATTAATGCTAATGCTTGATTAGCGTACTAATGCTCTCATGAATGGTAGTAAGCCATCACATAGAAGAAAGCATTATATGAAACATTTAGAGACTGGCAGGAGAAAATGATGTAACTTACCTCTTAACATTTTAATTTTTATAATTTATTATAGCTAATTTATGTGCAACTTGCATGTTATAGTATAGTGTTAACATTATTTGAAAAGTCAGAAATCTCTCTGATAATAAGAGACTCTTGTATATATCTAAAGTCACGTATATACTGAAATTCTTAAAAAGCCTCGACATTTACAAGTCTAGCTATTGCATATAGCTTCAGAAAATGTATTTCTTTGCTGAAAGTATCACCATCAGTTCCCATTCACAAATAGTTTGGACATGATATAATAGCAACACTGCTTCAAACCAGGCAGCCTGTGCTGTGGAACTGGCTGCCACCCAAGCAGCGATATACTCCAGTCAGAGCAGTGCAAAGAGATTTCACCCAGCAAGTCAGACCAGCTCCTCCCTAGGACTGCAGAAAGCAGAGCACGAGCAGTGTTTGTCAGGACTGACCTGCACGTTTTCATCAGCAACAAAAACAGATGGGGCATCATCCACAAGTAATACCGTCTGGGGCGTCCTCCGAGACAGCACTACATTTCCTTTTGTGCTTAGGGAAAAAGGAATACACAGAAGAATGATGGGAATAAATTCCACCTGCTGTTTCAGGACATGTTCAAGAGCTAATTAAGGCTCTCCTGGTCACAAGCCCCCTGTACAAGGAGGCAAAACAAGAGAAGGAGCAGAGGGTCTGTGTAAGGTTTTCATCACATTAGGCAGCTCAAAGTGTTGCTATTTAGATCCTGACATCCTGACCCACCTGGGTGATGTCTCTGAAGCTTAGAAATACTGTAAAAATAACAATCTCACACACATTTCACTGAGAAGTTCTTGCCTCCTCCCTTCTTTTTAGTATTGGCTTCACATTTGGTGTTGTGGGAATCAGCACGATGTCTGTGTCATTTGCAGTCCCTAATGTGACTCCACCTTTGCCTGTGACTGATTCATGCAGTTCAGAAATGTTAGTCTGTGAATACTCATCGGAGTCTCATGGAAGCTGAGTAGCTATCTGCTCTACTTAGTTGTGAAAGGCAGCTACTAATATGATTGACTATTGCAGTATTGATGCAAAGGTGAAGTAATTGATTTTGAGAAGCATTCAGATATGATGGTGATACCACCACGGAAATGTACACAAGTAGATTAACTTTCATATTCAGGCAGCATTTGAATAATGTGCAGTACAAAACATCTGGGACCACATATTAAAAGGGGATATAAAAATCCTGAATAGCCAGTGAGCATCCAGTGGATGAAGCAGTACAGGATAATACAATTATGATTTAACTGAATCAAGCATGGGGGAAAAAGAAAAAAAGAAAAAAAAGCAGCCGCACTAAAGTTACAACATTAAGTCTTGAATATCCTAGTTTTTGAGTGCTTGAATTAACAATTTCAACATATTTTGTGAAACGTAATATAAACAAGTTTTGTGCAGACTGTAATGATTTCAATGGAAGTGCACGTAGGTACGGCTAGACAGTATCTAGTATCCCTGACACTTTTCTCTAAGCTACATGATAACTGGGTCTTGCACACGAGAGAAACTAGAGATACATGTGAAATACAGAGACAAACAGGCATCCATTTCTTGCACCAGCTACGGCATTGAGGAATACCTTGGACCCCAGCTCTGCTTCAAAGTTCCTGTCAAGCAGCTTTCCAGCTCTTCACAGCTTCCCTGACAAATGCACTCGTAGAAAATGCCAGTAAGGAAATGATATTACGTGAAACTAATCCGGTTTCACATACTGTCATAGCCTCCAAACCAAGTACCTCCCTGCTGAAAGATTTGTGTACCTGTGACCCACTCTCGTGTTGCCCTGAAAACTGAGCGAAGACAGGAACAGATGGTTTAGACACACAAATGAGTTGATTACGACGGTTTAAGCTAAGCTTAGCCTCTGGATTCAGGCCTCGTTGTACTCTGCAGCTGAGTGATAACCAGAGTAGACACTCTCTCACACATAAAAACTGGGAAACAGTTTTGCAAGGTCCTGGGAAATGAAATATCAGAGCTGTAAATGAAGCCTTCCCAGATCTTCCCCATTACGGAGTTAACATGTCCAATGTGCAAACAGTCAAAACTGTGCCCACACAAAGACTGTCAAACTGTGCTTTGGGACGTGGCCCTCCAAACACACCCCATAAACTGTTGAAATGGCCCTGCATTTTGCTATGGGCATGCAAAAATGAAGTCACAGTTGCAGAAATTGCATTCTTACTCACTGTTCCTGCTCCACATCTCCATGAAGATGGCCACTGATACCTGTATAGCCCCTTTCATGTGAGCAGCTCAGCAGGTAATGAAGATGGTGACCAAACTTATCATTTGCTGATGTGTACGTGGCAGCACTGGCAAATAACGTTCTTGTAATTCATTCCTGACTCTGGTAGAAAAAGCATCTCCCTGGTGGTATGTCCGTTGTCCTGCCATCCCACCGCAGAGCTGGGACAAATACACCTCAAGGACTGCAGTGTGCTCTCCCATATGGAGCAGCTGAGCCTGGACCAGGGCTGAAGCACTTTGCTAGGGAAGAGGAATTTTTTGCTTAATTTTCTCTTACTGTGGAATGTGCAAATGAGAACCCATCAGTGCTGCGAAAGTACAGTTTGGGGGCAAAAGTACAGTTTGGCTCTGAAGAGTATCTCTGTAAAAAGACCATCACGGAGTATTTACTCCTCACTTTGGTTTCCATATAAAAATATATGTATATTACAAGTAAATGTTGTTTAATAAGAGTTAAATTACCAATATCAAAGTCTGGTTTGTGTGTGAAAGTTCTTTCAGCCCTATACCTTCATCACGTATTATTCTGCAGATTAAATTAGAATCTCAGCAATATTCATGGTACCCCACTGTCTTAATGAGTTTAAACAGGTGAATTTAGTGAACCTGGATTTTTATAATTGAATCCTCAGTTTGCTGATTCTCCACTGTTTTGGTTCTTTCAGGCTAACAGAAATAAAAATCAGTAAAAACTTATTTTTGGCACTAGAGGCAGTGGATCTGACTAAATACAGAAAAACAGCAGATCAACTGAAACGGTTCCATTATTACATGGTCATTTTGAATGTTAAACTTTGCTTTAAGCCAAAGAACACGTTAAAGAAAATAAAGCTTGAATATATTGTTCCCACATTTGCAAACCACTAACATAAGAATATTTTTGAGCATCCTAAGTATTCACCATTTTTGGCTATAACTTTATCTCAGTCACCATCTCCAATGCCAAGTTTATTTTTAAAGAGCAGTCTAGTTCCTGCTCCTTCAGGTTTATGCAGACAGCTGTTTTGTTTTGCTCTTCCCATGCTATGAAAAATCTGTCATTCCATATTTAATTCTAGCACCTAACTGGCTCTCTTGAGACAACAGAAGAGCCTCCAACAAATATGAACCCATCAAGATCCCCAAGTAGGATAAAAAAAACCCAAAGTGAAGGCTAAAGCAAAACAGCAGGTCAGGAAGCTCAAAGGCTTGTAGCGTTGATTTCTTTGGCACAAAAACCACTGGGTTAGTCCAGTCCGTACTCTGATTTAAATGGAATTATCCTGAGGTAAAAATGAAGGAATGCAGCGGTGAATCAGGCTCATTGTCTAGATTTAGTACAAAGCTGAGATGAAGGCACTGGGCTGCGTGCGATGCAAGGTGTAAATGAACAACACGCGTGAGCAAGGCTTGATCTGTTCCGTATGGCGCTCACTAAACTGTGTGTCAGGTATTTGTCTGCACAGCTCCTTGGGCCACGCAAGACTCGTCTGTTTTGTAGTAAAAAGATTTGGCTGCTACATCAAGATCTTAAAAAACAATTGGAGCCAACTGGTACAATAAGGCCCGACCATTTCTCTGTCAAAATTTGGAAGAAGCCACTTTTAATTGGGGAGTGTTTAAGGCTGCAAGCTTGTGTTTGTCAATACGTACCTGGGAGCAATCTGCCGTCCTTGCTTCTAATCCTTTCACGTGACTGCCCAACAACTGCACTTGATTTTTTCACCCCTTGTGAAGGTTTAGGGGCTGCTCCTGCTGCTGCTCCTTCCCTCCTCCTTGTTATCCAAAGCAACAGCCATTCCCTGCCCTGAATAACCTGCCGAAAGCTGGGGTTTGGCTGGCTGGTTGCACAGACTGCAAGGTTTCAGGTGGGGAGAGGCTGTGGGGAGGAACCAGGCCAGGGAAGAGTGGAAGATCAGTGACTCATCAAGCCTTTAACATGGCTTCCAGCAGATATTGCTCTACTGTGCGTTATATCCTTCAGGAAAACCGATGGCAGGTGACTTAGCCTGACTTCAGGCTGTTTTAAACACTGCACGATGTGCATCAGGTATCAGCGTTAGCAAGGACCTCATCACACCTTCTGGGTGTCCTGATACAGGACGGTTGCATACTCACGGTAACGCTTCTCAATTAGACTCGCATTTTTGTAAATTGCCATGCACATTGAGCATTTTTAAGTGGGGGCCCATAAGACAGTCAGAGACAACCAGAGAAGCACCCACTGGAATATGCAGGGCTTTGGCCCAAAAGTTGCAGCGTTTGAAGTTCTCTTTAAAGCAACAGCCCTAATGGTATGTTACTAGATACCGAGATACGACTTCATTTGAAATACATGAAATATATTGAAAATCATAGTTATGAGGACAATCTAAACCCTTAAAAGCTCAAAGAGCGCATCATGGTGGTTTTAAGCATCAACTGACCTTTTCTTACAGCAGTGAGGGAACCTCCCTGTGATGCTGGAGTTGTGGGATTAGCGGCACTGTCAGATTCACAGGGACTACGACCTGGGTGTACACGAGACTCCCAGAGAGGCAAGTGACACTTCTTGAAGCAGCTTCCTGCCTTTACAGGATATGTCTTCTTTTCATATCTCACTATAATCTGGCTGAATTTTAAACAGAGACTTAGCTGAAAAGGGGCTTCTCACTGTGTTTCACAATACCTGGCACTGGCTGCTCTAACAGTGAGCACAACCGCCCTAAGAAAAACACTAGTTCAGCCATAATTTCCTGTCTTTCTGTTTCTGCATTTCAGGGTTATGCATACCATTACCTAGAGCTTAGCAGTGTTGTGAAAGACACTAACCAAGTGTAATGACTTGGGGAATTCAGCTCACTTTAGAGTTTCCAGAAATTTTTCTCCCCCAAGAAGTTTTTCCAGCTATTTTATAGGCACCAGAAGGAAAAACAGTTTGCCCAGACAGCAGCAGCATGAGCTATCTTTGGATTTGCGCTGTCGAATGCAGAAGGCATTTGCTGGGCAACTCTGGAAGTGTGCATGCCACAAGATTTAATCAAGGAAACTCAAGTTCATGTCCCACTTTGCAAGAGGTATATTCCCCAAAAGGGCTGGGCACACCTCCAGAGGAAACTCATCACTGCTGTGGAGCAAAACTGAGAGGGGAAAATTATTTAAGGTTGTAAACATCCCCACACTGCTCCTGCACTGCCTGGTGACCACTGGCCCGCAGAGCTGGGACCACAGCTGGTGCTTGGGCATTTGCATTGCAATGGGGCACTGGCGCTGCCTCCAGCATCGTGTGCCTGGCAGCAGCCTGTGCAAAGCCCCTCGGTGGGTCTTCTAAAAATTCAAGAAGGTCCCTCACAGTTGTCAAAAGTTGTAATAAGTGTTCTTTTGTTAGACAGATAACTTTGATTTGGAAATGACTGTTTAAGTAGAAGACAGACTAACTTGGGAAGCCCATTCTGTTCCGTAAATGACACTGGGGTTATACCAGCCCAACTAGAAAAACTGTCAACAACCAAGGCAGAGAAGAAGAGACAGCTTCTGTTATCTTCACTTACCTAAACTAGCCCTTCTGTAACAATAACCCCACAGAAGCTGACAGCTATTGAATGAGGAAAAGATCAGCATTAAAATAATATTAAAATAGCATAAGAGTCCCTCATTTTGTAATAACAAAAATGAATGTCAAGGGTGGTGATGATCAACACCAATAAGGAGCAAAATGTGCTTCTTTTTAAAGGGAAAAACATCTGCTCTGTTTTGTTTTTTCCTGAACACTGTGAAAAGAGTTGGTTTTGCCTCAGGAGGTAGAAAAGGTTTCACTCCTCTAGTAATGCCTTCATTTTTCTTCTGACCCCTTGGATCATTTAATTGGGCTCCTTTTAAAGCCAGTATGTAGGTAAAACTGCATGCATAATTAGCCAGCTGGGTCCCCTGCCAAGAGCGTGTCATTTAGTATCTGTGAGTGTCAGCAGGGTCAGGCATGACACATGGTGCAGTTCTGAAAAGCAAACAACCTAAAGGTCCTGTCCATAAAACATGGAACAAGTTCGGGGCTCTACCAGGCTCTTTCAGCAGTTTCTCATGCATGACCAGAGGTGTGGATTTTATGTGCAACTCATAAAGAAAACTCTCTAATTTGCACGCCACAAGCACTAGCAGGTGATGGCTCAGGGTAGCAGAGGAGGTGAAAAAACTTTGGCAAAGACATTAAACGGCGTCTGCATGTAAAGAATACCCTTTTCCATTTAGTGCAGCCATCAGTTGCCATGTGATGGCTTAAGCAGCAAGGTTGAAACATGGTTGGGAATCGCTGCTTCATATCCCAGCGGGGCTAGCTCAGCTTCTTCGGGAGGTGAAATTTTAGGAATCTACTTGTAAGTGCATTTTAATTTGCATGAAATGCTCTGGCAGGGTGCACCCTTCGCTTTCAGTGCCAAGGCAGTGCTTTGCACAGCCACCAGAGAGTTAATGGTGCCCTGGCCGTGTGGTCACTGGCACAAAATCCTGGGTGGATTTTGCAGAAGGGTGTGTATAAATGAACTCCAGGCATCTCTGCAGCCACTTGAAAAGCACTTGTAGTAACAGAGCTGCATTACACTGTGTTTCTGCCTTCGCTGGAAGTTATCAGTCACAATAGGGTCTGCAGCAAGGAGACACACACAGATTTATCCGGAACTGATGAACAGAGAGACTGTTTCCTGACCACAATAGAGTAATTTCATGCATCATTATTATACTATCGCTTCCATCAAGTCATTCTTACTCCAAATATCTGCCTTGCCTTCATTTAATTTCCTTCCAAAATCCAGATGAGACTCATACATGTGATTAAGCTTTACCTGTCTGCACACAGTGATGAGGCATCAGACGTCATCTGCTTTGAGACGCTCCTGTTTCCATCTGTTACCTTTGCTCTTCCCCTGGGTCAGCTGTAACTCTGCCACCAGACAGTTATCCACTCATTCGAGGATATGATGCCAAGTCTGTTGTTAAAAAAGAAAATGCTTATTTTGACTTCACATGGAAAACAGAACGCAGAAAGCACTCATAAAATGAGTGATTAAGAAGCATGGTGACATTCATACCCCGGTCATGACAGACCCAAAGCCAAGGCCAAGACGTGGATCCCAGCAGTTCTGTACACATCATCGTACCTCTTCACTGCCTCACAACCAGCTCTGTCAAACACACACCAAACACATTTGCCTTTTCAGACAGCCACAGGCAAAGGGTGAGCAGGGAATGTTTAAAGGATGTTGGTATCCTAGGATGCCCACATTGCCTCTTACCACCAACATTTCTTTATTGTGGACTCTTCATAGGCCACTGCTTTTGTTAGTTGAGGGATAGGCAAACTTGCAGTTTCAAAATAGAAAGCTGTGCCAGATCTGCAAAGTCAAGAACTGTTACTTCTTTGTATTTCTTACTATTTGAATCTCTCAGAGTCTCACTTCTAAGCTTTTCTCCACAAGTAGGAAAGCTAGCAGCTTGCCTGTGTGCTTGCTTATGTAAGGTACACGGAAGTGCTGACAAATTCATCCATTCCAGAAGCTGGAGATTTAAGAAAAACACCCGGTACTGTGAGACTCTCAACGGTCATAAGACTTTGATGTTTTGAATGATGGAGTTTCCACCACTTCCACTGGAGACTACTCCATAACAGGTCCCTGTATACTCATGTTGCTGTTACTCAGCAGTTTTGTATTTTCACTACAAAACCACTCCTTTCATATCATTCTTGACATCCCATACAGAGGAAAGCCAAAGTATGGAGGTTTCTCAATTCTCCATAACACTTAGGGGTATGAGATTAATACATTTATGTGGTCCACTTAAGGTTATCACATGATTGTCTTCAGGAAATGAAAGGGGCCAGAGCTTTTACGCATTTTTAAGCATATACCAATAATAATTATTTAAAAAACCCTCTCCAATCTTCTTGTTTAACAAAGAAGATATTGTTTGGAAGATAGAAAATAAATTAATTTTCTACTATGACCTCATTAAAATTGGATTTAAGTTCCAACCCAGAAGAATTTTAGAACAACATTAGTCTCTTGCCCTTAAATCTCCATCTATTGAAGCTGGTCTATTTATTAATTTCCCTGCCAGAAAGCATATTTTGACTGGCCCGCGAGCTGAGCAGACAGTCTCTCCCCAGAAGCTCACACATGAGGGCCATTTCCTTATTCATTTCTTCTCAGCAAAGAGGGTGTTTCCAACCATATCATTTTTAATCAAAGCACTCTTGACTCAGACACAATTGTTCACGTTGACAGACAGATGGGGATTTGATCCTGACCCAAGAAAACAAAAAAGCAGAAAGGGCAGCGCCTCTCTTATCTGCAACGAATGAACAAGATCAGCCACAACCTGTTTTCTTCTCACCATACAACAAATCCAGTGTGTGCTCTCAGCACAGCCATAGATTCTCATCTTGTAATTTTTAATACAAGACATATACAGCCTGAGGGAACAAATTACTCTTCTGTATTCAACATGCTTCAGTGCCTTCAGAGGACTGTGCTTGAGAAACACAGTTACTTTGCTTGGCAGGAAAAGCCTTTGAAAACAAAGGAGAGGGCTCTCTGCGATGAAAGTCAAGTTCATCCCAAAACCAACAAAAGAAAGCAGTTTGGGAAGTTGGACATGCTTTGGTGGAAAATTATCAAGACATGAGTTTACTTTAAGTGGCACCGTGCATCAAATTGTTTTTCTGTGCAATCCCAAAGCATGACTGTCTTTAAAAAAAAAAAAAAAAAAAAAAAAAAACCAACAGTTTGAAACCAGCCAGACTCTGTATCCTGCGAGTGAACTTTCCCGTTGGGAACCTGGAGCTGAGCAGAGAGGACGGGGAGCCCTTCTCTTCCCTCTTCCTCCTTCTGTCTGTCTGCTGTTAAAATCCCAGCTCCTCGGGCACTATTTTCTCATGTGAAAGTGAAGGAAAATGGTATCTCAAATGCTATTGAAATAAAAATACCAAAGAGAGACGTGTGGGTCTATAAATAAGGCAGAGTGGGCTCACTGTCTGATACCCTTCTGCAGCTGTGCCAGCCCATGGGCACTAAATCATAGCAGCCTGCACACTCAAGATGGTGACATTAATTTAAGAATCACGAGATTTATGAAATTACAAGGTTTGAGAGATCTTATTTGTTTCATTCAGCATAGGTGGGGTTTGGACTTACAAAAGCAATGAAAACTAGAAACTTATTCTATCAGAAAAAAAAATAAAAAAAGAAAGAGAGAAGAGATTTTTGTGTAATTGCCTGTCTTCACAAACAAAAGCCCACAAACAGTAAACTTATTTTTACTGAGCTAGGAAACGGGGGTCTTTTTTATATTGAATATTTGACAAAGCACATCAAATGCTCCTTTTGAATTTCCTTTTCCCCATGCTTTGCTACATGAAGACTTCTATAGGACTGTAAATGTCAAATACAGAAAATGTTTCTATTTCTCTGACTGCAGTACTTCACACTACCCGACCTATAGTACTTCTACTTTTTTTTTTTATAAGTACTCTTTATAAGAACGTTTTTCAAGAAAAATCCTACTAGAAAGACTGCCATTTTTTTGTTTTCCAGAAATGTTTTCAAATATGACATAATTTTATTTCCTTTTTAAATGGTCCAAATGAAAATATCAAAATATTGCTGCTTCATACTGCATCCCTTCAGAACATCATTTCAGGTTTTGGCAACTGAACATTTTTGTTTTCCACCTCTGCTGGCAGGACGCGAGGCTTTCCAATTTCTTAACTTTCTCCCTCTCTATAAAAAACAATATGGCTTGTAAGGTGCATGAAAAGAGAAAGAAAAATGTAAAAAAAGTGATATTGCTTTGCCTAGGGGATGTAAAAAGTGTGTTTACCCTCTTTCTCTCTTGCAAAGATTTAATTAGAATGCCATTGTCAGATACAGATGCTGCTTTTTTTTTTTTTTATAGAACTGAGATTTTTCTATGCATTTAAGTGCAAAATTCAAGCCAAAACTACAGTCTTATTTCCTCTTAAAAACATAATAGCTCTATATGCCTTCCTAAACAGTTACATGGCTTTGGGAACAATGCAGGCTGTATTTTCCAGCTTACAAGTAATAAAGTGTAACTTCCAGGAAGGAGACCCAGGATAAAGTAGCCTGTCATCTTTCCGTACTGTGGCTGGCATATTCATTTGTAGTACTAAGTATGCAAAAATATACACAGACATTAAATGTAATTTCTGTGAACATACAATCATATGGGTAACAACAATACTTTTGTTTGTTAGTTTGTGGGCATACTTCTCTAAGTGCAATGTTTTTCAGCCTGGTCTGAAAATCAGAACTCACATAGAGACAAATTCCATCGAGTATCTTCCTTACAAACAATTGTCATAACAGCAAAGAAAAAACAGATGCAAAGGTTTACATACAGTGCCTATTAACACAGTCTCAAAAAAGAACCCCAACCACACTTGCAAAAATAGTATATATGCTCCCTGCAGTGAATTTGATTTTGTCTGGTCTGTAACTAAATTCCCCTGATACTCCACAGTTTTATGGCGGTGTGATGTAGTGGTAAATCAGGGCCATACTGATGATCTAAATCAGAATAACCGGCATGTTTTTCATTTCAGAAGGAAAAAAAAAAAAAAGTTTGTGAGAGAAAGTTTGCCAGTTTCAGCACTTCCTGGCCGCCAAGAACATTTACTGAAAATCAATGGTCTGTCCAAAACCTAATGTGAGCAGGAATTGCAGCGCAGCTGTTCAGAATCTATACTGCTTCCTAGGCAAAGTTTCTAAGCCCTTTCAGTCCTTTAGAATAATAAAAATGATTAATGGTCTTGAACACTGTGAACCAAGTGTTTTGAAGTGTAACCTGCTACTTGTAATGCACTCAATATTTCTGATCTGTATTGTGCTGGCATACGGGGCCTCTGGAAGTTAATGTTAAAACGGGCAACGTTTGAAATGAATGAAGAGAGGCTCACAAAGTCTGACGGCAAAATCATTTTCTCCCAAACCAAGATTTTCCATCAGTTCATAAAGGCAAAAAAAGAAGTGACTGTAAATATATATAAATATATATCATTTTCTATAAACACATATTCTAAGAGACCAATGGGGATACCACACAACATTTTATCAGCAAAATGATCCATCTCATTCAGTGCAAGAGTTTGCCATGGAAGGACCTCAACTTGCCTGGGAGAAACACCAAAGTGTTGGATCTTCTCAGAGACTGTATGCAGCAGAAAGAAGCTCAAAATTTCATAGAACAACTTGTTCCACCCGGGCCTTCCCATACCGCTGCCCCTTTCGGGTGCAGCCCCAGCCATAAGCACAACCCTTGGAGCCAGCCTGACCTATATCAAGAGTTGGTAGATTCACCTAAATAATAAAATCCCATGAGGCACAGTGAAATGCTGGTGACCAGAAGATACAAAACACCTGCAGTGTACAATCACACGGGTCGCCAAGGGGCACTTCCCTGGTTTTGCACCAAGCCCATCTCCAGCTGCCACACGCCTGATCCCCGGGTCTGCTCGCACCGAGGCTGCAGTTGCACAACCACCGTCTTCCAAAAAATTGGACTCAAGCCTAAGCTGTCAGTTGGCTCCCCATTTACCCTGGCTTGTTTGCTCATGCCCTGTACCAAACTCAAGCAAACAAACAGATGAATTTCAACCTTACCTATTTCCAGACATTGTCAGAGCCCTGAATGTACTTAATTCCCTTAATTGCCCCAATCAGCCCCACCTGGGACCACAAACAGGCCCCTCCTGATTTTGTACCTGATTGGGCTCCCTGGGTGGACTGTGGACCTGGTTCATTGCTCCCTGTGCCTCTCAACGGGCCCCACTGCCAGCATCCATCACTGCCCGTCCCGGGATCACGCTTGCTTCCAGGTCACCTTCCCTGAGGGATCTATTGGCATTTGCTGCTCCCTGAAAAACATAAGCTCTAAGTGAAAAGTCGTTGGGGATGGAAAACTAGCAACCAACTACAATAGAACAGGAGAAAGCTTGACCACTGGATCTCCACCGCTGCTTCAGCATCCCTGCCACCCATACTTCCCCGTCTGCTCGTTAGGTGTAATAGAAGCTCAGAAAAGCATCATAAGGAACACTCAGTTAACGTTTATAGAGAGGTAATGTGCTAAATTTTCTTATGAAACTTTTTACTCTAAATTTACAGGCCTTATATGCAATATTTTTGGGGGGACAGCATATTGTACTCATTAGATATTTCAAATGGTATAAACAAGGCAGTAGAAGTACTCAAATTGCTGCAAGCCAGATGGAGATCTTATCATGCTACCTCCCACAATTTAGAATAACTTCTTCTTGAAAGCCCCAAGTTATTCTGCTTGTAGCATAGCAGATGAGCGAATCTCCTGGGTCAAGACCGAACTGTGCCACGCAGAGCAGATATTTGCCTGTCCCTTCCCTCTGCTAAGGACTGATACAAAGTGCAGCCTCCTGCCTGAGCACTCGCTGCACTAGTGCACAGTAGTGGACGATGCATGTCAGCTTAAAAACAAAGTAAAAATTAGATCATGAGAAGTCACATTTTTGGAGCATAAGGGAACATTTTAGTCTAATTATCTTCTTGAGCACAGAAAGAAAAGGAAACATTTTACCAGAGTCAGTTTTTAAAAGAATTATCCTAGGTAAATTGATCTGCAGAGAATTGCTCCCAAAACTATAAATCATATTGATTTACTTGCTTTACACTTCTAAAGGGTGACCAATGAGTTATCAGAAGGGTGCATGGAGCCCTCGGTCTCACAGATTGAGGATGTGGCTTATTCCTGCCCGAATATGGATTAGTGAGATGCAAATGACCTCTCTGTTGTAATAAGCAGAAAGGCAATTACTATGTTTCTTGACAAAAAATGAGAATAGACTATTTGTGATTTCCTAGCACTACCTGACTAGATCTGATTTTCTTAAATTTCACTGTATTTGCATGGCAGTTAGGAAAGAGCATTTATTCTTTTAACTTGGGGTGGATCTTTACAGCTTGTAATCACATGCATTCATTAAATGTAGTATAAATTGTACTCTGGAAGTGTATCTCCTTTGGTACTTTCCAGTTCTTCAGCATATGACATTCTGCCCTTTCATTAGCTTGTAAAGCAAATTTAAAAGTACAATGAATACTAATGTTGGGAAATAGCAAAATGCTCTTCTGCATCTATTGCATTCTCAGTTTGTTTTAAGATAGTTAACAACCATGTTTTGGAGCATTTCTTTAAATATTATGTTAAATTTTCCAAATAAAGTTGTGAGGTGACCAGATTGACTTATCTGAACAGAGCAATTAGTTTGGCAGAATTGACTCCTGTTCATTCTACCTGACAGCATTCCCTTTTGTGGGAATGTAACTCTTACTGTGAAAATGTTGTACTAAGCAAACCTTAGTTCCGCTCGTAAATCAGTTCAATGAAAGGTTTGAAAGCCCATTTCTGTGGTGTAGTTAAATTACACTGAAAGTACAACTGAATTTGTCCTTAGTTTTTCCATAAAGTATAATGTGACTTAAAGAAAAGTTTGCTAGAGTACAGTTTAGAAAGCCAAATGAGATTTCTTGAAAAAAAGTAGACTGAATTTAGGTAAACATTTTCCAAGTTTAAAATGACACACTGAAGCATTTGCCTTGCATTATCAATTTTAACGTATATAATAATGACACACTATTCCCGTAGGGACAGGCACGTTAAAAAAAAGTTCCAGAGTGCTTGCACTCAGATTCCTAAAATCCAACTCCTCCTTGCAGTCAGAACCCAATGTAAAGTTGGAAGCAGGATGGCTTTTGATTCATGTGTGAATAAACTTTCCAAATACTTGCCAATTCTACAAGCTAAATTAAATGGAAGATTTCTGGAAGACTAGTCAGCCGCTCTGTACCAGCGGTGCTGCTGAGCGGCTGTCACAGCAACAGCTGAGGGACTTTGACGCTGTTGCATCAAAAGCTAACCAGTGCCTAATTTGGAGCCCACCCAAAGTTCAGCTTTTTTTGGCTTACTGTAATATCAACTACCTGGAGGCAGATGCAACATTATATGGGTCAGAAGTAACTTCAGTGATGTCCCTGAATTACGTTCTGCCTCATGCATGCTGCTCTAGTCATAAAGAAACAGAGCCAAACGTTGTAATTTATGAGTAGGTTTGCCAGTCTATGGAATTTCTAAGTCTTCCCTGAGGAGGGAAGCTGATATCTACAAAATACTTCACCTGAAGCACAAAAAAAGAAAAACAAAGCTAACGACCCAGGAGAAAACAACTGTACAAATACCTTCCGTTTGCCTTCATAGCTACATGAGTGGACCATGTGTCTTCTTTTCGGTCCACAAATACATCCTGTTTTCAAAGGGAATGTTCTTTTATAAAAAACTAATACAAGTTTTCTTAATCTAACTTATAACGCACGTACTGATTAGAATTGAAAACTGGCCGTTTTCCAGCTCAGCTCTAGCGTAAAAAACCCTCACTATCACGCACCTCCTCTCCAAATGGATCAGCGTCCAAATTCTTCCTAGTGATTTTTTTATTACTGGTAATTGAAATAACATATCAAACCTTAACTTTAAAATATTGTTTTAGCTCTGTCTCAGGTCAGGTTTTCAAATCTCTCCTGCAGACCATCATTCCTTCCACCAGCAAAGCCACGGCTGTTTCCCATATACAGAACAGGGTTCATAACTGCATGGGCTGAGGTGAGTCAGCAGGATGCATATATTTGCATATAATGCTCCATCCCAAGCAAAGAAGGCAGATGACACAAGAATTTTGCTCTCCCATTATGTTATTAAAAAAGCTCTTAAAAAAAACTCATGGAGAAAAAATATCAATGTGGTCACAAAACTTATTTTCCATTTCAATACCTTTCCATAGAAATTAATCATTGTGCAGTTGTGCTCACAGGTGACATTGGCTTTATTCCTATTGTTAGAGATGGCTGTCTGCAGTAAAGAGCGACAGCATCCCACCCCACAATGAAACATAAACTTTTTCTCAATGGGTTTATTATTTGTGAAATTTCATTTTTGTCATAGTACAAATCATTTTTCTGTTAAAGCACAGGAAGGATGGAGTAGAAGGATCTTTTGTTTCTACAGGAGAAATTCCAAGTATAATAGTGGGAGAGGTTTTTTTAAAAAAAAAAAAGTAAAAAAAATCTGGGTTTTTTTTTTTTTTCATTTCAAGCCAGTAGTGGAAATTGATTAATGAAGCCCGTCTGTAGCTGGTACAAAGGGCCAAATCTTCAGTTAATATAAAATAGCAAGCATCTACTTTTAAAAACCAGAAAGAGGAAGGGGACATAAAACTGAAAAACAAACGGGCATATTTGATCATTTAGTGGTGAAAAGATCAGGCACTCCTCAGTTGCAGGGTTTTATTTTTGTGCATTGTGTCAACGATTGGAAACCATATGTTTTAAGACCAGCTTCAATAGTATCAGTAGCTACAGTCCTCCTCTCAGATTACTTTTTACTGCCTGCCTAATTTTGAGCTTTAATAGCTAACATGCACTTTGTTTATCAGTTACAAATGTTCTGAATTTTGATGAAGCGGACTAAACATCACATATTGGTTTATCATCAGCACTACAGACCCAACGAACAATTTGTTTTATATTGTGGCCTGTGACTTTGCAAACAAGTATTTCTTAGAAATAAGAAGGATATCTTTTCAATTGATGGCTCCGGTTCTGAACGCTGAACGTGAGATGTTAGCACTGGGATCCTGACACAGCTCTTGTCATCCCTGGAAGAATCCATCCCACAAGTGGATGATCCCTTTTGGCATCAGAAGTGTGACCAAGTGTAGCACCATTAAGTCCCCTCGGATGGCACTCCTCTTAAATAGCCAGTCCCCTATTAAGTGCTTTCTTGCACTGAGGTCACTCTGGCAGTATTAAAATTAAATGTATGTTTACATTCTTTCCAGAGTCAGACCCTTAGGACCTTGCAGGATTGAGAATATACATGAAATAGCTCTTTTTTAAGCAATTCTGTTTAGTTGTACAACAAAGAAATTCAAAATAGTCTGTAGCTTGTGTTATTTATCCTCTAATTACTTGAGGACAGAGTACCTCTCCTCTGTTTTTAAAGCACTGCATAAATTAATGATGTTCTAACAATAACAGCAGCGGCAATTCTGGGCATTTACCAGAGAGGAAGCAACCTCTTGAGCCTTGAGAATGAAATTTCACTGCAGTCCACAAAATAATGTGTTAGGAAATATTATGGCTGCCAACTTTCGCAATTTTGTTGAAAGTCTTCTAAAATGTGAGGGTTGGGGTGTTTTGGTTGTGTGTTGTTTTGTTGTGCCTTTTTTTTTTTTTTTTTTTTTTTTTCACAAAGCCTGAGCTCTGGCATCATGTGAAAACGTGAAAATGTGAGATTCTCAGTTTTAATTTTAGAAGACAAGTAAGTTACTCAGCATTGTGGTTGCAAAGAGAAATTGAAAACATGAATCCAAGGGCCAGAGAGCAATTAGCAAGAGCCCGAAATGCATTGCTTTTAAAATCTTACACTTTGTAAAGCAATTTCATGACACTTGGGGTGTTTCCACGCTTGGGGTTAACCATATTCAGCCCCCCAATAACTCCTCCATACTCTTTTTGAGGGTTTCTCACCTTGGTTTGTACCAGAGGGTGGGATCAGATATTAATTGTCAGAGAGGATGCTAAAGTTAAATACTGGCTCATTTCTTGTTTTTAAAAATTGAACAATTGTTCATTTTGATGATGAGGTGGACAACAGAAACTGGAAATATTTCCTCCAGAGAAACACACTTTCTGTCGTAACTGAACTTTGGGATCCATCTCCTTGCCTCCTCAGAGGGGAGGCTGCGGTGTAGCTGTGGGCTCACCCACACTACGGGGTAAGGTCTCCAGCTCCCAGTACAGGCTGGCTGCTCAGGTCCCCCAGGGTGCCTGAGGAGGACCGTTAGCTCCTCAATGTGTCCAGGACACTGCCACCCAGCCAAGCAACTGGGAGCACTTCCATTTGGTGAATACATAAACTTTCTGCACAGTTTCCCTTTATTCTTTAAGTTTATGATACATGGGAACAAGCACAGGGTAACAAGTCAGGCAAAGCCCCTCCTAAACCTGCCTTTGACATAAACCTGGTCTTTGACATAAAAACAATCCACCACTCTGAGAAATGCCGGGCATTCTGTGACTGACTGTGACCCAGCTTGGTGAAAGGGAGACTTTCGTGAAGCCAACTCCCAGGACTTGCCCCTGCCCTCTCGTGCCTTGCAGCCTGGTACCCATGCAGCTGGATGCCCTGTCCACCCCAGCCTCCAGAATCCACTTTGTTCCCCTGCCTTTCTAAACTGCTTTTAAGATCTACAGTTATTTTGCTGGAGACTTACAATGATGAAAATACTTAACACTCCTATTTGAAAGATATCCTTTATCTTCCTCTTTGCGCCCTTTCTCCACTGTGCCCTTACCTACTTTTCTAAATATTGCATACCATGTTTTTAGTAAATAAAAAGGATATTAGAGTAGACAAATAATGTTTACCCACCAGCTGAAGAAAGGTGTTTCTGGCACCAATTCACAAGTTACAAAAATTACGTATACTGAAAGGGACAAGGAGTGTCTTTTTGTGTGCAGGGTGCTGTACAAACAATGAGGTCTTGGTCTCTGACTGGCTTTCTGTGGCATTACCACAAACAATACTAATTCTTAAATACCTGCCTGGCTTTAAGCACTTAAGTAAATAATTGTATTGATTGTCGTAGGACTATTCACATGCATAAAACTAAGCATATATTCAAATATGTTGTGAAATCAGGGCTTGAGCGAATTTTGCATGCAAGGCATTTTTAGATTATTAGTATATATGAACTTACGTGTTAAGACCAGCTTCAAAAGGAGCTAATGTGGCAATCGGGTTTTTGGGCAGGGCAGGGGGGGGAAGGAAAAAAATTGTTTCAAGACAGATCTAAAGACTTTCCTGTACTTTGGAGACTCCTCACGAGAAAGAATCACGATTGCAGGGAAGAAAGGCAGCAAGGAAGTCCCCCACACCAGCGATCTCTCCCGAGTTTAATGTGAGAGCGGTGTAAACTCAGAACTGCAGATAATCCGTGGGGAAATCAGGGGGTTAGTGCCGAGAACTGATGGGGAATAACAACTGAAAGAGCTTTGGTTTTTCTAGGCCGGCGGGAGGTAGCTCATGCTAGGAAGGCTGCCAGCTCCGAGCTGATGCTGGGAGCTTTGTCTCCTTTGGATTGTAGGAACACACTTTGCAGTCGAACTGATCTGAGAGATTTTGATAGTAAAACCAGCTGTCTCGTTGCAATGATGTTTTTGTTCCATTGTCAAAATTTTGAGTCAAATCCATGAGTGGGCTGCAGCTTGTTCAAACCCTGAACTCAACACCCTTTGTGCTCCTTTGGCTTTTCCACTGCGGTTCATGGGATATCTCCTTCCTGAGGAAAGGGCTAGGTGTAATAAAAGCCGTCGGGGTGAGGACTTGCAGGTCTGCTCCGATGCCTCCCCAGTGCTGGAGGAACAGAACTGGAGAGCTGCAGGCTGCCTCAGGCTGGTGAGAAGGGGGCATAAAGAGGGAGAGCAGGGTACGGAAACCAAACGCCCCAATGCCGCTGTAGGCGGGCTGCATCCCCAGCGAGCAGGTACGCCGGTGGGAAGGGGCAGCTGTGTGGTACCTGTGCCGTCTGTGGGGACAGGCCAGCATGGGCAAGGCGAAGCTGTGCGCATGGTGCGCAGCACAAGGGGACACAGGGAGGGTGCACGCGGTGGGAGGCCCCCGTCCAATCTCCCCAGAATGAGCCCTCTGAAGGTGCCTGTTGCCCCTCTCTTGGATTTGCAGATGACACAGCTGATAGAGGTGCCTGTCCTCAGGCAGGAGCAGAAGTCCCCCTCAAGGTACACATGGCACAGACTGCCTCTGATTTTGTTCTGTCGTGGGAGATGGGAAAGAATCTCTGTATGACCACAAATCCATCCTGGTTCCCTTGAGGATACCAGAGCTAGAAGCAAGATCACCCGGGGAGCTTTCACCCCACGAGGAGCCAGGAGCTGTGCGATGCTATGTGTTCGCAAGCGCAGAGGGAAGGCTTGTGCCAGCGATGCTATTTCTGCAGGTCTGTGGGACCTACGGCTCGGTGGCACAGTGTGCATAAGAAAAACAGGCATCCACAAAAGCTTTTCGTTTTAAATTGGTATTTAAAAATTGTCCCTAGGGACCGGTAACACAAGGACTGTGGTGAGAATGATTACTTTCCTGGAAGCAGAGCCTACAGATAAGGTGGTATTCAAGTGTCCACGCTTTAAACCGCGAATCTCTTTTAAAAACTTGCAGCTAAATGCACATTGACAGCACCGACAAAGATAAAACTGTAGCTACGAAAGCAAAAAAGCGTGTCAGGAGAGTACCTGCTACCAGTGAGAATACCGACTGGCTTTTTTTAGGAAACGCGGGGGAAGCGGCCGGGCCAGCTCTGCCTCCGGCCGAACCGGCGGCGGTGGGCGGCACGGGGCAG
>NW_009646340.1:925893-965367 GCF_000708025.1 Charadrius vociferus | reverse complement strand
GGTGAGCCGCCCTTCCGCGGGCGCGGAGCGGCTCTGGGCGCAGCGCGGCGCCTGCCCTGGCGCGAAGCGCGGCAGCGCGTTGGGGTCCCGCCTGCGGAGTTGCGACCAAGAATTAGCGGAGGGAGGGAGGTGGTCGATGCGCAGCGTTTGGGTTTACCTTAAAACTGGCTTCGTTTAGTAACTATTTTAAAAACTGAAGCGCGCGTTGAAATAAAATGAGTGAATGCTGTTTTTCGCGCGTGCTTATACGAGAACTTGTACTGTGATTTATGCAGTTTAAGTAAACTTTTTTTTAGTGTTAAATTCCGCTTGAGTCTAGTGAATGGCCTCTAAAGGAAATTATTCTTGTTACACAACTATTGTTTTTCAGACACTTCAAATAATGGTATATTCTGTTGTATAAAATTGTAATTGTTAAGATACATATGGTTAACCAATAAACAGTTTATTGGTCTGCATCAAATTTATTAACATAAATTTTGTTCAGTGTAGTATCAAATTCACGCACCCCTTAGTGCTGTTAAAGGCAATGGCAGGAATGGTTTATTGTTTAATCTTTCTCGTGCACTTTACTAATTTACTGAGAATTTCTTACCTCTGCAGTGCCATCCGTAGAAGGGTTCCCCCCCAATATATTGAAAAAGCATGTCTAAATTCTTTCTGCCTGTCTGCATCTGTGTGTGTTAGGGCAGTCTAGTCCACAAAAGATGACATATGGGTAAATTAGTTGTTCTGTGTCTAAACTAATGTTTCTTAGATCTTTTCATACACTTAGTGTTGCATTGGTTTGTGTTACTTGTTGCTACATACAGGATAAAGTCTTTCTTCTTGTTCTTTTTGACATGAATAAACTATTTCTGTTCTTAAACAAAGCTGAATTTTAATTTCTACTTTGAAATTCAAGGTATCATGTGGCCTCAAATGTTACACATGCAAGTAGGAAAGTCTTGCAGTACAAATGCCTTGAAAATAATCAGTGCTCGCAGCTTTGGAAACATTCCAGAAACTTTTTAAGCGTGTTTTGAAAATTTGCTTGAAATGGCACAGCAGCTGATACTTGATTTAATTACACTTACATCTCTTAATTTAAAAAAAAATCTTAATGCGTGGTACAAAATTAAACTGTGAAGTTGAGCTGAATTGTCCACTTAATTCTTGTGCCTCTTCTACTCCCCCACCAACAGGTCAAAATATTTGGCTGAATAACAAGAGGTGTATTCTTTTGGTTTTAGGCTCATCGATTTGTTTTGCTTTGTTTAGCCTGCTCCCCTCAGCTCATTTTCTTTTAAAATACTACGTAGAGACTTGATTCCCATGACTCGCTAATCTTATCACCATTATTTAGTTGAAATGTTTGAAATAGGCTCCTGTTTCAAATATCTCACAACCTTGGCAGTCTTAAATTTCATTAGAAAAGCTTCATTAGGGAGAAATAAAAATGTTGTTGATAATTCCCCCTCCAACAATAAGTCCCATATTCAACTACATGATGTGTGCGGATATGCCTTGATTATACAAAGGAATTAACTCAAGTATTCAGATGAAGAACTTGATCTCAGAATATCATTTGAAGAATCTCATGTGTTGCTGTGTTGTTGTGCTTAGCTGGTTGATGTGCTAGATTTTTCTGAAAATGTAATAATTTAACTATTAATCCTGCAAAAATTAATTGCATGTTTAACTTCAAGCCTGTACGGCATCGTGCTGAAGTCGATGTGTTTGTATGTCAGTGTGTATGTGTGCATATTGCTGACAAAGAAAACAATTAAAGAGGTTAGTAATTTTCTGCTGTCTTCCCAACTGTTATTTATGATGTGTAGTAGTAAAACAGCTATTCTGAAATCAGCTATAATTCTCTTCAGTAAGATTTGTTTCTTCTGTGCCAAATTTTGCAGTAACCAGATGGTTTTAAGGTGTCTTCAACTGCAGAACAAGCAAGAACAGTGCTGAAGACTAATTATTCCTTGCAGTAAATTCCTTCTGCAATAAATTCACAGGTTGTTAGACTTAATCTGTGGAAATGATTGTTAAGATTACTTGCACAGTGAAAAATGCTTTTAAAATTTTGTGAAAGCTAGCAGAAGTTCTTAGAATGCTAAGAAAGTATTTTTTTAATTATTTTTGCCTGGCTGGAGAAACTTTTATTGGGGATGAACTGTTAAATGAAGTTGCAAATTCAAATCCTTTTCATAAACCACAGAATGCCGCAGTCTTAATATGAAGATTTTAAATATATCCTGCAAGTGGAGGGGTCATTTGGTAGTTCAAGTAGGGAAATCTTGTACTGCCATTTCCAATGTCTAGTTACCATATGCGTGTGTATTATTCACAGCAATAGCAATATAAATTTGATGAGTACATGGTGTAGTCTCCTGAACTAACAGTCAAGTTCTTTTCATTGAATTTCATGTTGTGCTACACAAGACAGAAAACAGTTATACCAAGAAGGAATAAAAAATATGCTACAAACAATGGCGTATACAAAAGTAAAGTGATGCAGGTTTTAGATACTTCCTCCTTTTCAGTGGCTTACTTCAGTAAAAAGTACAACATTATTTTTTTGAGTGTATATTTACTAAAAAAAAAAAGAAAAAGGTATAACTACTCAAACATCTTGGCTTATTATTCACTTTGATATGAACAGGTAGAACACAGCAAATCTTTTCCTCTCTTTTCTACTGAAAAGCCAGAAGGACCATCCTGGCAGGGACTGTTTGTTAAGAGGTCTCATCAGAAAACAATTGTTCATGGCAGTCTAATTCTTAAAACAATACTTCATCTTTATTTGCAGATCTTAACTCAAGTAATGATGTTTAACAAACACCTTGTTTTAATCAGGTGAAGATAAGCCCCTCAATTAGGATGCAAATAATTGCTCCTCTTGGCTTGGTCATTTGGGGCCTGGAGGTGTTGCAATTTGCAGGTAGATTTGGTGCTACCAGAGTATTGAAGCAGGAGGGAGGAGAAAGCGGCAATACAGATTGAGGACTCTGCAGTCGTCTTGCAAAATATTTTTTGATCACTGCGTACAAAACCCAATCCAGTTCCCTTTCTTGGCAAGCTGGTCAGTTGCTCTTGATTTACAGCTGCGAGAGGTGTGAGAGGAAAATTGGATCCAAAATAGCGGTCACTGCACCAAGATGGTTCCAGTGAGTGTGTCACAGAGTGACTATTTAATTAAAAATAGTCAAACCTCTTTTCACTCAGTCTTTTTACTTGGGCTTTAATTATGTATTTAATTTATTTATTTTCAAAGGTGTGTAAAATGAGAGGAGAAAGATTACATGGGCATAATCCTTCCCATTTAAAATTATTTGGCTGCAGCTGCTTAAGTCCGAGCATTAGAAGTCACATACAAGCATATTTATTTAACATCAGCATTATCTGTTAGATTGTACATGGTTCATTAACATGGAGAGAATACTTTTTGTTTAGTAGTGTGTGGGAGCTGCCAGAGGTCAGAAGAGCTTGTTTGCCTGAAGTCGAGATGGCATCTCGGCTTTGCTCTCATTCTGTTTGTCACCTCTGCTGTGGCTGGGAAATACTTCATTAGTGCCGTGCTAAGGTATTTTCCCTCATATTTATGTACAGAGGCTCTGTGGAAAGCCAGAAGTCTGCTGCAGGGTTGCGGTAAGGTTTATGGGGAATTTTAAGGCAGGTTTGTAGTAATTTGTGGAGGATTGTTGTAGTTGGGGTTTGATTAGAAAAAGCGGCTTGGAAAGGGAGGAGTAGCAGGGGAGAGGGGAGCCCAGGACATTGTTGTGGTGCCCACAAAGTGCACGGCCGTAAATCGTGGTATTTTACAGAATCGGGGAGATGGGAGTCTGATGGCTTGGGAATTTCGGAGCATTTTGTGTGCCAGTGAATAATGTTTTGTTGGTGTGGCTGGGTCACAGTCGGACTCAGGACAGCTATACCTGGTGGTGACGCTGAGCTGAGACTCAAGAGGAGAGGTGGCACCTTGATCTGCAGGGGACAGAGCAGAATAGACCCTGCTGTCTCAACAGAGCTTGCGGGGTCCTGTCCGCTCTTTCTTCTGTTGACCAGAAATGTGCTTGGATATATGAAACTGTATCAGGGATACTGGAAATACCTTGTATAGAAGTAACCACGGCCTCAAGTTTGAAAACGTTACTTAAAATGTTCGTGATTTATGTATACAAGCTAATGGACAGGCACTGCACTCAATATTGAGGGAGAGATGTGTGCACACACACCTATACATGATTTCATTTTTTATTTGAGCTTTTTGAAAATGTTTCTGAATGTTTCCGACAAGTTGGTGAATTTCTCCAGCTCTGTTTGGATGGTGGGGGCTGTTTGGGCTTTTTTTTTTTTGCCTTAGAGGGAGAAGACAATTTAAATTTCTGTTAGAAAAAAGTAGAAAATTGACTTCTATGATTTTTATCAAGCAAGGACCACTGGTAGATAATAACCAAAAGGCATTGAATAAAAGGAGCATTATTGTAGAGACCAAAGTGGTTGTGGACGAAGCAATGTGAATGAAGCATACCACAACTGTGCAGATTTTTAAAAGCATAAGAGTAAAAATAGAAGGTATTTAAAAAAAAAAAAATCCCTGAACTTCTGTGTTGATTATAAGTTGTAACTGAAGTACACTGAGGGCCTGAATATTGTTTTAAAAAAGCCAGCAAAACAGCTATTTCTAAAAAAGAGTTGGTTCCCTCAGAAGGGGAGAGAGAGAACAAAAATAAGTGGTATGTTGAGGGGGAACGTCTGGTGCAGGAGGTTTTTTTTATTTGAATTATTTTCAACAAGTACTTACTCTGTTCTGTATTTTTAAGAAATTATGTAGACAGCAATTTTGTTTCTTTACCAAGGCAGTGAAAACACCAAGAATCCTTTTTATAATTTGGAAAGAATGTCAAAAGAATGAAGTAGTTAAACCTAAGTGTATTAGATCATACGCCTTAAATGCATAAATAAGCATAACTGCAATCACAGAAACCAATGTTAAAACCACCAGGAAAACTCACCCACAAACCCTAATGACTTAAAGGGAATGACCTCAGCCATTGTGAAATTTGTGCCTATTTGTTGACTGACATTTTTTTGTAGAAGCAGAGTGCGTGTTTTGTTGGGGTGTGGGATTTCTGTTGTTTGAAAGACTGCTGGGGGTTTTTTGTTGTTGCTGCCAGGTTTGAATACAATGAGTGAAAATGGGATTGGGGCCGGGAGGGCCTGGATGTGATTTGGGCCTTAGCAATTTGAAAAGCAGGTGAAGGTTTTGTTATTGATGGACAGAGACTGGTAGAAATTGGTTGAAGTTTGTTTTTCAGATGTTAGAAACTTCCTTGATGCTAGCCCATTTCTAACTTATTCCCAGCTGGTTTCCTCTTAAGGAAATGAAGGTTTAAAGTATTTGGTTACAAACCTGAGATTTCTTCACGTCTGTGTCTTTGCGTGAGTGCTGCATGAAATGCCGTTGTCATTCATCTCCCCTCTGCTTTTTGGAGAGGAAATTGTTGCACGGTAGAACCTCAACTTGCCTTTGCTGCAACACCACTTAATAATTCAGGGAAATAGAAGTCTTGAATTATTTCAACAATAATAGACTTCTTTAGGGATGTTTTTAGACAAACCAGTGCTACAGACTGCAAGCCTGGCTAGAGCCGAGTCATTCTGCAGACAGAGTTTCTCTTTGCCCATTCCTGGCAGTGGGCTCCTACTTTTCTGGGCTGCACTAACTAAAGAAGGTCCAGATTTAATTGCCTCCTCTTAGATGTGCAGAAAGGTTTAAGAAAATGGGTAATTTTATGCTGTTTGGTGCCTAACTCTAGGCATTCAATCTCATGGTACAGAAATTCTCATTTGCCATCCCTGCTTTTGAGAAGGAAAACAGCCGAGCTAAATAAATAAATAAAAAGAATAATTCAATATTAGTCAGCCCAGATAGTAACTAGTTAACCCACAGAGAGCTGACGCCTCTCCCTAAGCTGGACAGGGCAGACTTCACAGAAACTCAACCAGAGTAGGAAAGCCCGGTACTTCCAAACAAAGACAAGGGGACGTGGGGAAAATTTCTTAAACTCAGCAAATGCCTTAAAAACTGGAAATGCCTTCAGGATTACTCAGGCACCCACAAGAAACAGTGAGGGGAAAGTGGGACAAGCATCTGAAATTTTTTTGTTTTTTAAATAGGTTGAGTAAGCAAAGCAATCTGGGGGCCCCAGTTATTTACAACTTAGTCTGCGCACCACACAGAGAGCCTCATCAGCTGTCTTAAAGGCAAGTTTTGCATCTATTGCAAATTGTGTCTTTTGATGACACGTTTGTTTCAGCTTTTTGCCATGTAATTATCCTACAGCTACTTTGAAATAACTTTGATCAGTTTTGAATATAGATCTGTATCACCAGTTTTGATTCCCCTTGCAACCGCTTTTCTGTGCTAAATTACCATCTTTAGAGTTTGGTTGTAACTATCTGACAATTCTTTGATTGCAAGTCAAGTCAAAATGTATTTACAAAGTACTTACAGTAAATGTTGATAATGTGTACTTCAGTTTTGTAAACTATGCAAATTTATTATTTTTTCCATTTCTGTGGCTGAAACAACTCAAAATCTTGTTTAGAATTGAGCAATACTTTTTATTTGAAAAAGAGATATTGTTTTTCCACCCTTTAACAAACTAAAAAGCACCATTTTTTATGAAACACGACACTTTTATAAGTCCAAATTTTCCATTTTTCATAGGCTAACTTTATTTTTTGAATTTATAAAAGCGTGTTTCTTGCTAGCTTACGCTTGGTAAGTGCTGTGTTGATACTACTCTCCACTGAGACACAGAGTTAGGAGTAAGTCAGCCTTAATGCTTGTAGCAAAATAGATAAATTTTCTCCTTCCTTGTGTTTAACTGTGGGTCAATATATTGGATCCAGTCCTGCTGCCACTGCAGTTCCCAGTCATTTAACTCAAGTAAGGGTTGGCCCCTTTTTGAGATCAAGCAGTTTTAAATCTTCTGTACTTATTGCACAAGTGCATTAAAAAAAAAAATAAATCACATTGTAACCACTGCCAATGCAAGTCTGGTTGACTTCTTACAGTGCCTGAGCCTTGCAAAACGGGAGTAGGAATCACTTTCTTTCTGTGCTGTCCACGCTCATAGGTGTTATTTGCAACTCGACAAAGGTTTTCAGCAGCAGTTAGCAAAAGGTTACAAATCCAGATCGGGTGCGAAGCCAGTACAGATCCCTGCGAGGGAGGTACTGCAGCCCCTGCAGTAACAGCGGATGTGACTTCCTGCACTGAAAGACTTTGCAGTGATGTGACTTAGCACTTGGTATAACATCTCCTCTGACCTAATACTCTTTAGCGTGTTGGTGGAGTCGCAGGTGTAGCAGGAAAATAAGGCAGGCACCAATTTTTTTTTTATCTGTTGAAATAAAATAAAGATCTTCATTTTGTTTAGCCTTGGTAGCCTGTTGTGTAAATATCTACTTTAGAAGAATCTTGTTTTTAATAAAATTCAGTTATCTCTGAATAAGAGGCAAGCTTGGGTCTCTGACCTAAAATACGTAATCGTTCAGCAATGCTATAAATGTGTGTAAGCCTGTACAAAGCAATGTAAGATATTTTCTGTGTGAAAACTTTGACAGACTTTTGCTGTCTCTCCTTGAAATGACTTTGCCCTGTTCAGTATTTCTGCACCTGAAAACTTTAAGTTGTGGTTCGAAAGAAGGCGTATTCTGCCTATTATGTGTGATTTCATTTTGTTTGTTTGGCAACCGTCCTTCCTGTTCACTGCAGCAGATGAATATAATTTGGGGAAGAGAAGTGGATGGGGACGGGGACTAGGGGAGCAAACTGAGTCTTCTGTAAAATATTTGAGAGCTAGCAAAAACTTCTGGGCTAGATTAGTTTTGAAACACCACTTATGCCCTCCTGCAAAGTAAGGGCGGGGGGTGGAGACAAATGCTTGATTTGGAATTGAAAGTAATAAAGGATGCTGCTGCTAAAAGTCAGATGCATTGGTGTTGGAGCCTGGCACTTCCCTTCTTAAAGCTCAGTGCTTCTCCTTCCCCCAGTTTCCCCTGCCACAAATCAGGATTATTCAATCACAGCAGCGGTTTAACCATATCTGTGGTGGTGTGGGATGGTTGCTTTAAGATGCACAGAAGCATTGTGCCCTGGTTTAGGACAGGAAGTGGAGAATGAATATTGTTTTGAACTTGAACTTTGTGAGCAGACAGAAAGTAATTATCGGAGCTGGAACTCCCCCGGGAGAAGCGAGGGAGTGATGCACTGTGCTTGTAAGAAGCACCGTGGGATCTTAAATATCTAGTTGCGTTTAACACTTTGGTTTTGTGTTTCTGCTTTTTAATTGATCTTCTGCTCCTCAATTTTTCCTTGGTGACTAAAGGAAGAAACAATTGCATGTAGACTTCATGTACTGTATTTATTGATAGGTAGCCGCCTTCTCTCCCTTTGCTGGTGAGGCAGGACGCTTAAATTTCTGTCTTGGTCCTGGTGTTACTTTTGGTTGTATAATGAACTCTTTCGCTGCCTGGGTTACTTAATGGGCCTATTATAACATGGAAAATGGACTTAATGGATGATTAAGAACACATAATTATATCTGAAGCCATTTAATCAGAACCTGTGAGCCACTTACGTAGTATTTAGTATTAATTATAAACTGTAGAAGTTTTTTATGTCTTATAAAATAGACAACCCCACTAAATGACACAAAGTCTGCATAATTGTGAAGTTAACATTGTATCAACTTTTTAGTAACATATTACTATTAAAATGTTACCACTTTCTAGAAAAAAAAAAAGTAAAAAGGCAAAGCTCTGTCTTCACGGAATGTTTTTGCTGTATTTCAATGGCCTGTGACTTTAGCAAACTACCGAGGTTTTTTGATTTTTTTTTTTTTTCTGCTCTTCTTTGGCTGCTACTTTACAAGTTCTTCAACAAAGAATAGTCAGTGCAAGACTTCACCTTTTCTTGCAGACTGTGTGGTTATCTTCTGCAGATTTTTAAAATGTTGTTCCCTATTAAGTTAGATAATTAAACAAAGAAGGGAAAAGATTTTTTGCTAAATTTTTGAAAGTGATGGTTCTCCCTATGGTAGGCATGTGGTTTTTGGTTCTCAGAAAGGAATAATTCATTATTTTAAAAAGAACATTTAAAATGTAAAAGTAAAATTACCTTAATCTTCAAAGTAAAATTATATACATATTCTTTATGATAATGTCTTCCTGATCAAGTTCACAAGACTATTTTAATCTTACATTAACACAGTTGTGGGATTCTTTATTTGTGGTGAAGTTTTAAATGTAGTAAAATTAAGTCACTTTCAAAGAAAATTGCATGATGATTTATTGTAGCAGAATAGGCGAAATTCCTCTGGAGATTTTAATATCTTCCACCTGGTATAGATATGAAAAGAAAATATTCTTTAGCTGGTGACTAATTTGTCACTAATACCCAGGGGTTCCTTCATTACAATGCAAAGATGTCAGTTTTAAGAGAAACGTACAGTGAAAAAACGAGTGCAACTTCCTGTTGCAGACACTTACAAAAAGGAGAAAAATAAAGGTCTGGAAAGCAGCCGAAGCGGTGTGAAGGAAGGCTCTGAAGCTATCAATCAAGGCAAAATGGTTGAGGAAGGATTTTACCTGCAGGCTTCAGTGGAATTCATTAGGACATGTTCGAGGAGGAAAGTCACTCGATACGACTCCAGAGGAGGAGCTCTGACATGCAGTAATACCCAGGCTGACGCTCAGTTCTCCTCCAAAATGCGCGTACTGCATCCTGGTAATTGTTTGAGAAGGAACTGTATTGTTAAAAGTCACACTCTGCTTACTGATGGCTTTTGTACTTTATCACAACATTAAATGAATTGGGTCCAAGACTTACAGTTCAGATAAAAATGCTGCTGGAGAATATTTGCAGCTACTGACAGCTTGAACCTGACAGCAAAGATCACAGTGTCTCTGCCACATCAGTGTCTCAACAAGGCATTCTCCCAGCAGAGAACTATTCCAGTGTCCAGACACTTGCGTAGTGTCATCAGTTTGCCTTTTGCTGCAATAACAAAACTTTGACTCTGCTCCTGTCCTTCCAGTACTGTGGTTTCACAACAGCTCAGTATAAGGAGGGGGAGCGTGAGCTGTTGCAATACCAGAAGAGAGCGGAGTGAGGATTTCGGTCTCCCTCCCTTAAGAAACCAATTTTGCACTCAAGGCATATGTGAGTAGGCACAATGAAATGTGAACATTGAGTAGAAGACATCTGCTTATGACCAGCTTTAGAAATGGGAAGTAGGTGATTGGCAATGGCAGCAAAGTTTTGGCCTGTGGCAGAAGAATATCTGCAGGCAGCCTCTATTGTCCGCTTTACTGATACAGGAATCTCAGCAGCTGGTCTAGTTTCCACTGCAGGAGTGGATGCTCTCAGGTGGAGCAGATATCACTCTCCTGTACCCCTGCAGCAGCCACAGTGAGGCTTGTTGCGGGCTTTCTGGTTTACTCTTCCCTTACTTTTTAGTACAACCCAAAAAGTCGCTCAGGAAGCACATTAGCAGTAGATGCCTATGACAGAAGTAATGATTCGGTGTTAGGACTGCAGGAATGTTAAAGTTTTGGGAAGAAGTAGTGAGTACTGCACCAAACAATGCACATGTTAGAAACAACATGCGTGACAACTTAGTGGTGAAAGTGTTTACATATCGGGGGAAACCCTGGCATGTCCTGCAGACTCCAAGCCATGTTAACACCGTTCTGTGTTTCTCACTGGAGAATAAGATTTAATCTCGGCCATTCTATGGTTAGCTGGAAAAAAGGAAAATTTTTACATTCTGTCAGAAGCAAATAATTGGAGAGGAAATTTGTTGGTTTTGCTATGTTTCCTTCAGTTTTAGTGTATTTTTCAGTCAGAGCACTGAGGTGAATAAGAAACATTTTTGTGTGTGTGGTGGGTTAACCTTGGCCGGTGGCCAGATGCCCATGCAGGTCCTCTCTCACTCCCATCTTCAACAGGTTGGGGGAGAAAAGAAGATGAAAATGCTCTTGGGTCAAGATAAAGACAGAGAGATGGCTTACCAGTTGCCATCACAGGCAAAACAGACTCGACTTGGGAAAAAATAATTTTTTGCCAATTAAAATAACGTTGGATGCCCCCTTTCCCAATTTCAGCTTCATCCCTTCATTCCCAATTCCTTCAACTCCCACAGAGCAGTTCGGGGGGTGGGGAACAGGGAATTGCAGTCAGTATATATCATTTTCTTTTCTATCCCTCTTTCCTCCTCCTCATGCTTCTCCCCTACTGCGGTGTGGGTGCTCTGTGGGCCACAATTCCTGTCAGGAGAACCAGCTCCAGCCTGGTCTCTCCAGGGGAATCTGCTCTGCCGTCTGGAGCTCCTCCTTCCCGCCTTTCTCCCAGGCCTCGGTGCAGGCCTCGTAGGGCTGTTTCTCCCGCATTTTACCTTTCTGACGTGCTGAGTTTTGTCCTTTCTTAAAAGCATTTTCATAAAAGCGCTGCTGCTTCTCCGGTGGGCTCAGTGGGGTCCTGCAGTGGGTCCCTGGTGGAGCTGGCTGCAACCGGCACGGGGCAGCCCCTCACCTCTCCTCACAGAGGCCCCTGCAGCCCCCCCCCCAGCACCTGGCTTTGGACACCTGATACAGTATGACAAAATCAGCACTTTATTAATTCATATCGGACTGTGACCTGGAGCGATTGCACATCCCATCCAGCGGGAATCGCTGCCGGTTTTGGAGCATTTTACAACAAGGGAAGGAAAGGGAATGGTGACACAGAAGGTCAGTTTTGCTTATCCTGCGTCCCACCTGAGGTAAGAGACAAGCCTGATAATAAGGAGAGGTTCCTGCTTGCTCAAAGCTTAAACTAGATCCACCTTTTCAAAAGTCTCCGAGTTGATGCGAAAAGGCTATTTGGGCATCTTGTGGGCACAACTGATCCTTCACAGAAAATTGAACTTGTGCTTTACTGATGTTTAAGGACTGAATTTTTTGGAAAATAATCTCATTGTACTTCTGTAGTAACATGCTGGCTGTTGAAATGTGTTGTTGTCTTTTAAATGACTACCTGAACTAGGTTTTTCCATGTTTAGGATCTTATATTTGCTAGATCTGTTTTCTTGAGAGTTTTTTGTTTGTTTGTTTTTAAGTTGCTTGTGATTTTGTTCTCTCTCTGAAGATGGGAGAAGCTACTGTAGGGGACCAGTCCTCCTCCCTGTCTCTCCAGAGGCCAAGTCTTGTTATACATTTGGGTTTTTTTGCATGCGTTCTATTAGTATTCATATCATGAGTGTAGAAACAGGTGAGGTGGTCTTGCTATCAAATGGTGGCAATCCTCTGATTTTAATCATGTGTCCAGGGCTTAAATAACATTTTAAATTTCCTTCAGATGTTGGGCTTCAGGGCTTTTCAAGCCGTTAACCTAACACTTGTATGGCATGATTTTTCTACCTGATTTACGCTACGAAGGAAGGTCTGTGTTTAGTTCCTTATGAGCCACCTGCCATTCCTGATGGCGATGGCAGCTCTGTGCGTACGAAGAGCCTGGGGTGTGCAGGGGAGAGTTTGGCTGAGGAGGGCTAAAGATCCTGCTGTTCTCAGTGGTAGCAGGTTTACTTTGAGAGGGATCTTGCCAAAGATTTGCCTGTAGCTGCTAACAAGGTGGTAAGTGAAGATGACTACATGGTGCTAGCATTATCACACATACTAATGTGCCAGATGCTCTGTTGGCAAAGTAACATTTTGTTGTGCTTTTTTCTCCTTCTCAAGAGAGCCTTACATTTATGCTTTTGTCCTGGAAAGCAAGTTAGAAAAGTCATTTTAATGGCGGTCAGCTCAGGAGAGAGGTCTGTCTAAGCATTTTTATGCTTAACCTGGCAAGCCAAAGTCTTGACTGAAAATATTGTCTGCCACTCTATAAAGAAACTGTCAGTCTTTCATTAATCATTCAGTGGTCCTTTAACTATACGGTAAACAAAACCCACCAGGCCTGTGTTGTACTGCTTGCAGCCAATTCTCTTTTCTTCAACACCTCATGCAGAACTTGGTTTGAAACCCAATCTAGCAAGGTGCTGCCTCCACCAGCCAGACATACTATTAATGGCCCAGATGTCTCCTTAATGAAAGGGTTTTGTTGTGCCAACACGGTGCTCTCTGTCCTTCCTCAAATGGATGCTGTCTGTTGATGCAAATACCATTACCAGAAGAAGCAGTATGGAACCTGCAATCTTGTGGTCACTGGAACTTAAAATTCTGTAATTATTCTTGGATATACTCTTAAAGGCTAGTGCATAATGGGCTTTTTTTCAGAGTCACTGGAAATTAAGCCCTGAGCTGTCATGGGTTTTTTGTAGTGCCTCAAATGGTTGATACACCGTTGTGACCTTTGGAAGTGCAGTTTGGGTTGTAATCCACAAATCAAATGTTAGTAAAGAAGAAGTAGCTGGAATGTTACTTGTGGGAGCATTTTTCAGATGGTCCCCTGACAGTGAACAGTGAAGTGCTTAGAAGTTGGGGGTATTACATATGCAAAAGGGAAGCCAGGGTTTAGTTTCCAAAATCTGACTACTTTAACTTGCAAGTTGACTGAATATAGGTATGCTTTGCCCTGAGGTTTTAGCCTAGAAGTCACGCAGCAGTTCCCAACACTGTAAATTTGAAGATTTCCAGGCTCGTTTAAGTGCTGTCAACCAAGGCTTGCGTTCAGTCTTAAGCATTTTTCACTTCAGTTAGGAAGGTCTGAAATAATCAGTCCTTGGAAAGGAAGCCATGTTATCCTGACACGAGTTTAGAAGAAATATTTTTCCCAGATTGTAAATGTCCAAAATACACTGCTCAGATTTGTTCTGCTGAGTGTTAACTTACAATGGTGAAGGTAAGTGACTGTAAAGTCAATTTTCATGTTTAATTAGTTGTAGGTATGATTCATACTTTTTTTATTCTCATTCCAATTTCTTGCCAGCCTTTTATTTTATACCGCTGTGAATCTGTGAGTTCGTATTTTGATGGCCACCAGCTCTCATCTTTCAGGGACACGCTAAGTGCATTTTTGATCTGAGGATTTTGACTCTCTAGATACTGACAAGTCAGATTGTTTTGGTTCTTTTTCATAGAAATGACATGTGATGCAGTTGTCTTTAACAATGCGTGTAATCTCAGCAGAGTAAAACCCTATGCTTATCCCTTAAAAAGCTCTTCAGAAAAAGAATTGCATGGAGGAAAGAACCTGCCAAGCCTTCTTCTGCTTAAAAACACTTACAAGTACCCTGTAGCCAGTCACTATGTTCACTGATACTAAACACCAGTGAGCAGTCTCCCACCAATTTCTCAATGCTATTTAATTTTCTAGTTGTCTAGTAGAGCTTTTTGGCTCTGTTTTTAACTGCAGTAGATGGCTGCCAAAGTATATGCATGACATGAAGTAAACTCCCAAAGCAGTTTGATACCCCTGCAAACAGAACAGTGCTGCAAATACCTAAAGTAGATGTCAAGTAAGAATTGCTGACTCAAAGTCTGCTCATGAGTGTAGTTTATGGATTAGGTGGGGTGGGCATAGTCTTGAAAGCCATTTTAAATTAATCTGTTTGTCAGTTGACATTAAAATAGTGAAAGTGGTGCCAACTCCAACTGTATTGGAGTATTTAATTGTAATCCTGTGTTTACAGGGAAGTACAGGTAGCTGTCACCTAAGCAGTGGAGTAATTTGGGCAGACTGTCTTACTTGGCATTAGAACTACAGTCACCCTGCAAGCAGTGGGACCCTCCTTACAGCAATTGTGTTGATAGATATGCAGGTATGGTTTCAAGGCTGGATTAAGCGGACTGAGGGCTGTGTTGACATCAAAAGAAGTGGCCTCCTCAGCCTGGCTGCGTGTTCCTGTCTCCTCCTCTGTGTTGGTGCTATTGGACGTGCTACAAACGGATCAGCTCACTGATCCAGCTGAGAAGAAAACTGGAAAAAAATCTCTTTGTTGGTCTGGCTATAAATAGACTTGTGTGGCTGCAGGAGCTTGTGGATGGGCTGGGGTAAGGACAGGGTTGCATCTTTGGTCAGTAGTAAGGTCTTTGAATTTTTACAATCATTTGAATCTAATCAAATCACAAAATAGATGACAATACAGTTTTGCTATTACCTTTGATAACTGAACTGCCAGGCAACAGTTTGGGAAAGAAGTCAATTTACAAGGTGCACTCAACTTAGTTATTGAGGATTAATCAGCCTGATGCTTTAGTTTAGGTTTTTTTTTCATGTTCCTTATTTTATTTATGCATTTGATATGTAAAATTCCAACCCTTATCTGGCTTGGACTTCCAACAGCATGTGCCAAGTCCTATTCTGCTCCTTCTTCTGGTTCCCAAGGGCCCTTTTGGGTAGGTATTTTTGAAATGTGCATCTTAAGCACATTCCGGAGGAGGGGCAGAGTAAGATGTGAAGTTTACTGCTGCTTTCTTTTAAGACAGCCAGAGAAGCTGGAGGAAAATCGTGGTTGTGTATTGAATGATAAGAGCACTTGCCCCAGTCATAGGAAGCCCAGGATGATTCCCTCCAGGTGCAGGCTGTGTGTGACATAGTAACACACTGATTTCATTCCCATTTGGGAGCTTGTCAGAAGTGACTTGCCCAAAATCTAACACCATGTTAGTAGGACAGTCATGAGAATCAGGAATCCTTAATTTCTGGGTTTCTGAAGTCGCTGGTGCATTGGCTACTTAAAAGACTTTACTGAGATGAGCTATAGCAAACCCATTTTTTTGGTTGCAATTTGTACAATTTGGCAATTGTATTTTAAAGTAGCATTGACTTTCCCTTCAAGTGGGGTTGGTAGGATTGACTGACTAGCTATTTTAATTACTGAATGTAGGTTACAAGAAAAACTTCTGTCTGACAAAAGTGTATTATATCTTGGCTCTTAATACTAAGCAGCTCAACTTTAATTTCACAGCTTGCTGCCAACAGCTGCCTTACTAAGACATAGTACTCATAATAAATGAAATTTCATGAAAAAAGAAAAATGAAAACTTTGTTCCAGCTGGATTGAAAAGGCAGTTGGAGCATTTCTATCCTGCATATAAGGCTGCCATCCACATAAACATTTCAAATTACTTTTTCATTTTTAATAATCAGGATCAGACCTTTTCTTATTATTGAGTCTAATGCAAGATATTAGAAACATACAATTTCATTCAAAGTCCATTAGTTATTGAATCCTGTCCAAAGTTAAGCATTGAAGTGTTTTGGGAGAAACTCACCTTTTAGTTTCAGGCTTTTGACAACCTAGTTGGATGAAAACCCTGAAACGAGCAGACCACTCTAGTCCTGCTTGGTAGGGCTCAGAGGGATGGTAGTTAACATTATTTGCTCTTGGAGCTGTTGCTTGTCTATTGTTGGAAGTCCTGCAGCTGATGAGTGCTTGCCCGGACTACCAATGGGAATCTCAGTTAAATTATCATACAGCCTCTCTGCACATGGAAGAGATTAATTCTCACAGCCACAAACAGAATGAATGCTTTGTACTTGGTACCATAGTGTAAGTTCATGCTGAAATACAGTGCCAGTAACCGACTCCTCTACCAATAAATTCACAGTTCTAATAACCATATGTTTTTACCATGTCCTGATCCCAAAGGATCAAAGAAACATTGATTTGTCTAGCTTTGGATCCCATCCCTTGTTGTTCTCACTCCTTCCCCGTGCTCCCCATGAGCTCGAAAGAGCCATATAGGAGATGAAACCCAACTGTTGTTGTATAGTCCACAGCAGGGAGGGACACTTTGCAAAACCACAGAAAAGAACGCTTTAGCCAGTAGAAATGACAGGAAGTGTTGTGGGCAGACAGAACACAAACACTAGAGCCTGCTTTGGCCAAGAGTCGATATCAACCTGTCTAAACTGCTGTGAAGTTCTTTATTGACAATAAATGGATTGAAAGATAAAAAATTCAACATCTTAAAAAATTACACTGTGCCTGTGGCATACAACTTTGCTGCTGTATAGAAAAGTTTCTTGAAGACAGCACTGATCTTCCCAAAACCTGGTTGAGGATGCAACTAACAGTATTAGTTCAAGACAGTGAAATTGAGAAGTGTTGATATGAGTGTCCGATGAAGCAGGTAGGTATTACTCAGTAGAGGTGCCAGCAGCAGAAATGTTTTGGCCTTAGGAAAAGGGGAATAATGCTCACAAGGCGCATTACTGCCTTATAGCTGAGCTATTAATAATGTGATTGTGTCCCCAGATCTCTGTAAAGGCCCCTTGTCCTATTGCAAGCATGTACTAAGATTTGTGTAACATTTCTTGTAAGTAGTCCCTGGGGGCTGTTAGGATTTATGCCCTAAGGGTTTCCAGAGTCATAGGACTGGTTGATGTTCCTCCTCTAAAGGCCAGCCCAATACAATGTTTCTGAAAATTTGAGTCAACAAAACTGTTTAGCAAGCATTACTGAAATTACTTTTAAAAAAGGTGGTTTATGGTTCAGACAGTATTTGGTGGCTCTTGTATTACAGCAGCAGGTAGAGGTCCCAGCCCTACTCTGTATGTAGGTGTAACTAAAGTGCTTCTTGCCTCAGAATATTTATTTCTCATGACCAGAGAAAAATGTGTGGAAAACCAGCATGGACACAATATACAAATTCGAATGACCAGGACATTACTTTGTTACAAAGTAAACCAAATATTTGGGTTTTGCCTCTGAATTATACACCTTTGGGAAGGCTCAGTAATTCCTAATGGCTGAACATTCTATTTCTAAGCCTAGAAATCCTACTTCCGAGTAAAACAAAAATAATTTTAAAAGAAGAACCTGGGGCTGAGTAGCTGCAACTTTCACCGTTTTAAATGTTTTTCAATCCTATCTTAGATCAGTGCAATGAAGCAGAGTTATTGTTTGTATGCAGGCCAGTGGGTCTATCAGAACAATTGTTCAGGGAAAAAGAAATCGATATACTGAACAAAAAACCTGTCAGCAATTGGAGAAAATAATTTTATGGCATAATTCTTACTTTAAGATGTCTATGTTGTCAAAGTATGTTGTCACCTCGAGGTGTGCTTTGTTTGCCTGTTTGCTGCTGCCTAGGGTCTATAAAGGAGAGATTGCAGCCAGTCCTTGAAGCAGCATAAATTTTTGTTGCTAGCAAGTCAGAAAGTCTTGTGGGGAGAGAGGAAAAGACGACATGTTTCTCAGTTCCAGAGCATGTTTCTGAAGTTTTTTTGGAAAGGGAAGGTCCAAAAACATTTGCTGCAAAACTGTCATTTCTTTGTGTCTTTGTAGATGGAAATCGCAGAATTATGTACGTGTGTCTGTTCCTGGATAGAAAATATATGTTGGAAATATTTAAAAATTAGGGTGACTGAATATCTAAAACTGTTCCCAACTCTGATATTTTTCTCCCGCATCCAAGATACAGTGCAAACCTTTCTGACATTTGATCTATACCGTTCATAGGTCTTTTGGGTACACAGAGGGATTTACTGCTTTGTAATCAAGCTGCCGAAGAAAAACGTTGTCCTTTTATTCACTAGGGATGACTGTAATAAATTAAAATGGTTTCCCATTAGCCTTCCCTACTTAGTTGAACCACTTAAAATTACTTTGGACTTTGCCCTTGTCTGACCTCCTCACCTTTGCTCAAACATTTCTGCTTCCAGGAGTGCAGCAGTGTTGGTCCTAGAGCCTTACTTCAGTGACTGAAGTTGCAATTCATTTCAGGCTAGAAGAAGAGTGCCAGGGTGGAGTCTATTTGGACTTAAAAGAAACATTTGGTAGTTTTAAAAGCCTGATGCATGGCCTAACTTGCAGGTGATCTGTGGCATCATATATTGCTGTTAGTGTTAAGAGCTGATTGCAGCTTGACTGCATGTGTATTTTTCACTTATGACTGTGTGCCTGCAAATGAAGATAGGTTGTTTTGTTTTTAGGTTTTGGGTTGGTTTTTTTTGTTTGTGTTTTTTTTTTTTTTATTGCTTCTGTGAGGTTTCTGTGGCAATAATGGCTTTACCAGATTGTGGACAGAACTGTAGGGTTGAAACAACAATATCTGAGGCTTGTCTGAGCACGGAAGTACATTTAAACGTTTATATGTAAAGTGCTGTCTTTCTCCTGCCTGTTAAATGCAACCAGAATTACACTGATTTACAAAACAAACTGCAGGTTTAAAACTGCTGTTCTGTCAAAAGTACAACTCTTGGTTTATAACTGAGAGTGCCCTAGTGATAAATGCATAAACATTAATCAGTTGTGCTGAGGTAAAAAAGAAAGCCACGACAGTTATTAGACAGTCTATATGCAGTTCAATTCTGGATTGTCATTTTTAGTTATGATATGAATGGAAGGGCTGGATTTCTTACTGAGTTCCCAAATCTTGTGTCCTTCTGCCTGTTACTTCTCTTTGTATTCAGGTTCTAAATTCAGATTTTATACTTCTTGCTGGCTTGGAATAGTAACTTGGAGGTGATTTGAGATGGTCTCAGTGCAGTGTTGTAATCTGGACAACCTTGGACAAGGTGCCACGCTTGTAACAGTGAAGAGAAATGCATGGCATTGCTGAATGGGATTCTTTGAAATATTTCAGTGAAGTAAATGTGCATGAGGAATGTTCAGCCTGGAGCAGAGAAGACTCCGGGCAGACCTTATAGCAGCCTTCCAGTATCCGAAGGGGGCCTACAAGAAGGCTGGAGAGGGACTTTTTACAAGGGCATGTAGTGATCGTACAAGGTGTAATGGCTTCAAACTGGAAGAGCATAGATTTAGAATAGGTAATAGGAAGAAATTTTTCACAGTGAGGGTGGTGAGGCACTGGAACAGGTTGCCCAGGGAAGCTGTGGAGGCCCCATCCCTGGAAGTATTCAAGGCCAGGCTGGATGGGGCTTTGAGCAACCTGGTCTACTGGAAGGTGTCCCTGCCCATGGCAGGGGGATTGGAACTAGATGATCTTTAAGTTCCTTTCCAACTTAAACCATTCTATGATTCTATGAATGGATAGAGGAATAATGATAGGATTGAGAAGGTTTTTTTAACAATATAAAAATCATGTGTTTACACTTAGAAGTCTGACCAGATTGACTTGTTTCTGTGCCAGGAAAGCATGCAGGGCAAGCCCAGATTGACCCCATGTTTGTGGTGTACAAGGGAGTTCAAATGTCTGGCTTTGGAGGCACCATTAGTGGAAAATCCCTCCAGCTAATCTTGGGCATGCACACCTTGATAGATGGCATGCTTGTTAATGCTTACAATTAATGGCTTATTTTGTAGACAATGAAACTGGATAGAGCTCCAACTGTGTCTCAGCACACCCATATTGGAGACAAGTAAATGCACTAGGGAGAGTGCTAACCACACCGCTCAGAAGCATAGCACACTTGTGGGAAGGTAGCAACTGAAAAACAAACTCAAACATCATTCAGCAAAGATATCTTCCAGTAGCCTAGTTTTATAGGAATTAGTAGCTAATGCCAGTCCATATCATTCAGGAAAGGTTCCAAAACTGTCCTATAAATCCCCGCTATTTAAATTTTGAAATATTTTTTTTAAGCCAGGGCTAACTTGTCAGAACAGAAAAAGCATCCATAGGACTCTCGGCTAGTCATAGTGAAGATCTCGCATCTTAAATATTTTCAGCTATCTGTAATTACTCCACATAGGTAAAAATAACTGATAGTCTGTATAAATTTGAATAAACGCAAGGAAACCACAAGCTGACTGCAAATGTTGCTTGAAGGAGAAAAACATATCCTGTATGTCATCGATCAAAGTCATCTAATCATAACTGAGGGCAGTTTGGTTATCACTAGTGTTTTCTGGTGAAGAGGATGCTGGGACTAGGGTAACTTGTGGGGGTCATGTTATGAGTTTCAGGTGCATTGTACAGCATAGGGAATATCTGCCCAAGAAATGTGAAAAACTACTGTTTTTCTGAGACTATTTTTGGAATCTCTACTTAAGTATCTTGGGCCATTGGGGTGCCAAGGGCAATATTGTGAGCAGTTGAGAAAAGGAAGCATGTTCCCTAGTTTTGCAATTGCTGGTGCACACTTGCATCCTGGGAGAAGAGCAGACCAAGCAGAGCGTTTGCCCAGTGCGGCTTGTCTCTGTTCCAAAGCAAACTCTGGGCTTTTTGCATACGAAAGTATGCAAGAATTCATAATCTGACCCTCTATATTATTTGTATGTATACATAACCTGCAATTCATTAAAGAAATCCTTGCTGCAGCTCTCTGTCTCTGCACTGTCTGGGAGCGATGCAGAGACGAGAATGGTGTTAGCAATTGAAAGAGGTTTCGTACAAAACCACCAGCTTGAAAGAGCTTATCGCTGGTGAGAGAATGATCTCTGGCATTTCATAAATCATCAGCAGTTCTAACATGCTGTTTGGAGATTTGTATCATTAGCAAATTAATCATGTTCAGGAACACTCCCGTAGCAATGTTGGATGAGACGCTGTGCAACGCCTTTCTGCCAAATAAACTGCAGAGAGGGGCCCGGGGGACTGGAGGTGGAGAGGAGAAGCCAGGCTCAGCTTTCATATTACCTCAGTGTTGTCCTTGATAGCAGTCTTTAAAAATATTTTAGCAAAATGACAGTGAAAAGCTGCTTAACAGCTTGACTTATGCTGTTGGCAGAATATGAGGAAGGAGTGATTTCTGGTTCTGACATCTTTAGTTTCCTTCCTCACAGGAAGCATCCACAAAAGTTTGCTCAATGCCTTCTCAGTCTGTAACATCTCTGCCATCCTCCAGCCCTGCAGTGCAAGCATTCATCAGGCTGCTCTAATGTAAGGAAGAGTAGAGATGGTAGGAAGTGCAGTATTCTTACATAGGAAACCCCATTTTGGAGTGAGAACTAAACCTCAAGTTCTGCCCACCTGAGTACTCCTGTTGAAAAACATAGAGCTTTTCTTGGCACGAACCCAAAGTTTTGGTATAACCGAGGGTAATTTTGCCAGCCTTTCTAGAATTTCATTTATGCAGTCAGTTATTCATAGATTCGTGCGATATTCATGTAACACTGTGTTTCCCTTGAATTCACGAGCTTCAATGTTGAATTCTAAAACCAATGAGCAGCATTTCCCATGCATTGCACTCTCAAGTACATACTTAGATTGAAGTTTCCATACAGCTAACGATAATGTTTATACCTCTGCTTCTCTGATATTATCTCCTCTTCCCTTTGGGGGAGAAGGGAAGTGTTGGACTATTAAATCATGCCAGTTTTCAGTTGCTGGGTGTTGCCTGCAAATTCAGTGCTATAGCAATGCAAAAGACCAACAGAACCATTCTGTATCTAGGTATTTGATAAACTGACTTTTATGTAGCCTTTATTTGGCTTTTTTGCTTTGACTACACTTTTGTATTAACCATAATTGAATGCTTCCACTAAGAAGCAATGCAACTAACTTCAACAGCCTGGAGTCAGAAGAGTGTTTTTCAGGTGTTGCCATACGTTACATTAGTCCAGAAACAACTGCTACTCATTTTGTGTTCTGGTATAAGTCAGATAACTACAGTTAATGATTAAACCCAGAGTATAAATCCACTGTGCTTCAAGACAGATGTTAGATTAGTTCTCTCCATTCTTCTGCTGTGCCAGTGGATGCCAGAAAGTTCCAAATGTAAATGCTTTTTAATACTTTGTACAGCACTGGACACATTTTATAGAGCCGAGTTAGAGATATGCTGTATTGTGCTTAATAAACTACTCTTTAAAATATCCATGATTCAGCTGCTTGTATGGAAAAATGTATGCTTAGCTTTGAGAAAAATCCTAACTCTTACATCTCTCAGTGTCAAACAGTTGCTTTTAAAACAGGATTTTGCTTAAGGTGTGTGTACATGCTTTTCAAAGTATTTGTCCAACATGTTTACTGGCAAAGTGGTATGTGACAGGACAAGGAAAAAGTTGCTAACATTTTCCCCAACAAGCCAGCAACTTCAGTTCTTAGGAACAGTCCTATGATAGAGGGAAATAGATGGAGAGTAAATCTAGCAGGAACTTGTTCTGTCTGTTTATAAATTGTATTGAAAGTTTTTGTGTTGGTTTGATTATCTTTTTTTTAAATCAAGTGCACAGAAAGGAACAGAGATTGTGTTTTTCAGTAGTACGCTAACATTTTAAAAGCCTTTTCTCAGGCCCATGTCCCACGAGCTTTTTTTAATTTCATATGTCATGTTCTTCTGGTTTTGTGTTATTTTCTCAATGATTTTTGTCTCTTTCAGCTTCTTCTCTACTGACACATGCACGCTAAGGGAAGTAGTTCCTAGACCAGTTTTAGAGGGAGAAGTTCTGGTACAGGCTGTCTTCTTTGTGAAAGTTTGCCATTTAGGATATTCACACCCATTTACTCTGCAATATCTATTGCTGAAAATGTGTCTTCTTAAGCTTCAGGAACTATGTTAGAAGATGCGGGATCTTAAGATGTTAGCTGAGCCCCAACGCTAGTTTGTGAAGAGAAGCTAAACTAAGCCAAACTGGTTGTCTTAATTGTGGTGTTTCAATTCTATGCATAATTTGCAGCTGAACTGAATGAACTCAGTTGCTGGGCTCCTAAAGAATCAAAATCCCACAAGCAGGCACACAGGCAGCCTTTGTGATGACAGCCTGTAAAACCAGCAGCTGTCCAGGGGTTAGTAGATTGGTTATGCTTAATGTGAACCATGGCAGGACATGTGCTAACAGAAGATGCATGACATACCTAGCACCTATTGCTTGAGGGTAGAAACAGACCAACTGGAGTAGAATGACTGGGATAGAAGAGTTACACAGCCAAATGTGAATTAAAGGGAGCATTTAGTCATGCAAAAGTTGGGTGTAGGAAGGAGGAGAGATGTTATGTGGTCTAGGAGAAAATAGGAATGTGAGACCTACGCTTCTGTTCTGTATTGACAACTGCACGCAGTGTCTGCTTGCTGCATTGGCAGAAGAGCAGAGAAAGGTTGTGAAGCAGTAAGGAAAAGTCAAAAGTATGCCAGTTGCATGGCATTTTTAGTAGGTGTAGGGTTGCTTTTCTGTCTTTGGCATTTGTATAGTCGTCCCCTTCATGCCCTTGTGCTGACTTACCTGAGTGAAGCACATTATCTTCATGCCTTTGAGCTCAGTGTGGTCAGATGTGGAAAAAAAGCAGTAATCCATACTTTACAGAGAAGGGAAATAGAGGCAAGTAGATTAAATGTGAGTTGGCTTTGTAAAATACTCCGGTAACAGGAAACCTGCGGCTGACACAGAACTCAATCCAAGTCTCCCTAATGAGAGCCCCGGCCACTGGACTATGGCATCAAATTTGCCATTTCTGACAATTCAACTTGAGAAAAATGTAATTTTTTTCCTAACTGCAGTTTTATTGGTGTTAGTATTTTAAGATGGCTCTATACATTAATTTCCCTGAACTACTAATTAGTACTGTAATAGTGTAATTTGTCTGAGCTCAAACCCCTTTACTCCAATTTTTGTTTTACTCCTGTATATGCAGTTATAAAAAAAAAACAACCCTGAAATTAGGCATGCTCTCCTTTTCCCTTCCCACCCACCCCTAGAATTACCAGGACTACTTTTCTAGGAAGAAGGAATAGAGGTGAGCTGTTGTATTTCCTTTGGAAACCAAGCCCTGCATTCACATATTTTGCAGTTTTTTGGGGTGGGGTTTTGGGGTGGTTTTTTTTTAGTAGCTCATTGCTGCAAACAGTGGGGGTCAGCAAGAGCGTCTTTGCATGCTGCTCATGAGTGAGTTGGTCATATCTGTGCCATCCTGTAGTAGCCGGAGGGAGGAAATTATTTTGATTCTTTTGTCTGTTGTAGAAGTTATTCCATAAAAGTGTCAGAGAGAAACTGTGCTGAAGGCGATGAGCTGAAATTAATCCAATGTCAGGAAATGCATCAACTGTTGAACCAGGCTGTCAAGCTGCTCTTCTGGGCTGTGAGAGGGTGATGGCCTTTGAAGTCCCATGCATGCAAGAGAAATTTGCCTTTAAGCTAGGGATATTGCGGATCAAATCTGAGTTTTAAGTCTAAGGCAGTCACCTTCTTAATGGCACATGTAAGTTTGTTCTCAAATATCCAAGAAGCTAAAGTTGGCTTTTACTTGCAGCCAGATTTCCTAACTCGTACAGATGATAAAACTCTTTTCTTAGGTTATTTGAATGAATTCTAGGTAGCTGACATTTTCTGTATCTGCAGGGAATTTTCTTGAGCTGCCTTGCAGTCCTGTAAATGAAGTGGTTATCTCTGTTGCTGTTTTGAATCCCAGCACACTTGTGTTTAGAGCAGTCCCCTGATTTGGCATTGTGCTTGAGCAGTCACTGTTGACAAGGCAGGCTCAGAGGTGATGAGCTGTATTGCAGAGTAGCTCTTGAGAGTTGGACTGGTGATCCCAAGGGTAAGTGATATATATGATGATAGGAGGAAACTGCTCTTTAGTGAAACAGTGGGCTCTAAGATGCTAGTTTTGTCACTGAAGCTGTAAGCATCTTCCCGTAAAAGATACTGTGGTTTGTGGTCATTTAAAGTTGTCCTCAGTTTTTAGATTTGACAGTTTTGTTTGAAGAATTTGAAGAGGAAAAGTTAGGTCATAAGTAATCAGATCCTATTTTTTTCAGTTTGTTTGATTTTTTGGGGGTGGGGGAAAAAAAGGTCAAGTTTTTGCCTTTAAACCAATTCTTGCTTTTCATCTATGCTTAACTAAGTTGCAACAGGAGGCTGTAACTTTTATATGCCTCCACACACAAACACCATGTTGTGTATTCCATTAGGATTGCTTGTCAGTACTATTTATGAAGGTGTATGGTTACTACTGAGGATCAGGTAGTTTGCCTGAAATATGTTTTGAATGTTCTTACAGGTTTTAGTAAGGTTTAGTAACCATACTGGCACAAAGCTGTTATGGCATCACAAATGCTTCTGACTTTTATCTGCCTGGTGAAGGTGGTCCCGTGTTTGACAGTTGGTGCTTATAGAGTTTTAAAATCTGGCGAAACATGGGATGGAATATGGATTTTTTTCTGCTAGAGGTAATGAGTTTTTTAAAAATATAGTAGCAATTGAAAAATGCTGCTATTACATGGCTGTCTAGTTGTCTGTGTGAAATAAGCTGGTGTCATCTGTCCAGTTGCAGGCAGATGTCCACATCACAAATCATCAGACCCTTATATAGAGCAGAGAAAATCAGCCCATGCTCTTTCAGTTCAAGCCAGGAGAGAGGGATACAGTGAAGAAAACTTGTGTTTCTCTGCATTTAAAAAAAGAAAAAAAAAGCATATGCCTCTCTGTCCAGAGCACTGCTCCAACATCATGGGGTAGGAGCAAATTCCCTCTCAGGAAAGCATAACTGAAAAGTATTGGAAAGAGAAATTTGTTGAGACAGATGTGTTCTTGTACGGATCAAGAATTTTTCTTTGAATAATCTAGTGGAACTTGCAGTTGTGCACAGAGATTTTCCTGGCTAATAGGTAGCTAGCTGGTGGGTTCTGTAGGCTCAGTTTGGTATGATGGACATATGAAAAGCGCTGTTGTGTTATATTTTGGTCCCTGCTACTGCCCTTAACTTCCATGCCGTTGTAAAACTCTTTAGTTTTCATATATAAGTGGGTGCTAGATTAAGTGGTTAGCTAATTGGTGTCTTTGTTGCAGTAACAAAACCATGGTCTCTTTCAGCACTTTTCCGTTTACTGCTCTGTATGCTGTTTATGGCAGCAACGGCAAACCTTTTCAGTGTGTCTGCCAAATTTATTTTAAAGATCATGGTGTTTGGTGCCAACCCTAATCTCTCTTGGTGCCAAACTTGGCTCCAGCAGCAGTAGCTCTACATTGTTAGTCTTGTGCAACAGTTGCATTACATCATGGTGAAAGGAGGAAAAGGGATTTTAAAAATTCCAGTTATTCAAATGCAATAGTCACAGGGGGGAAAAACAAGACGGAAAACAAAACTCCTGCAGTTCAAATGTCAGTGTCCCTCTGTACTTTGGCAAGTCATTTGAGGCCTGTTTCATATCATAAAATGGCACTTTCAGGAAATGTTTTTCTTTATCAGATCAGACTTTGCAAAGGAAAGCAAGGATGTTTGTGTGAATGGCATTGGGTTGGTGCATTTGTCATTTGGTATTTTCATTTCCATGCTGCCCTGTGGTATATCAGTCACTGGATGGCAGGGTCTCTGCAAAGGTGCTCCTTGTTTGATAATGTCCTTTGGTCACCCCTGTAAAAATCCCTTCCCTCTGTCTTGAAAATAAACCTGATGCAAACAGCTTTGGGATCTGGGGCCCAGGTTAGTTTTCACCTGGGCTTAAAGATAAAGCTTCAGCATATTGTCACACTAAAACTCTTGGGAAATCAGACCTCAGCCCACCTGAACCCACAAAGTGAATCAAACTGTCCTGTTTGTTACTCCTATGTTGTTATTTTAGCCTGACTTTCAAATATCCACAGAAACAGAATATTAATGGAATAAATATCAAGGAAAACACCATGTGAACATTTGCTCTGAGTAAACTCCTCCTGCCCTTGGCTCTTTCCATATATGAATTGGACCAAGTGACAAATCAAAGCACAGTTATTGCTCAAGCATTGCTTTTGATTAGTTGTCTTTTTTTCTCCTAACATCCCCAAGATGTGCAGCAATTAGCTTGTGTTAGTTTGCACACTGCTGTTGGACTGTAGCTCTTTAAAATGAGAAGTCTGCTCCACTTAACTTTTATCTATAAACTACCATCATTAGCCTGTCTTCTGATTGAGACTATCTGTTTTGAACCTTCCAGTTAGAGATATAGGAACAAAAAAATTTACAATTTGTTATTCCTACTGATGAAGAACTAACTTTCACTACAGAAATAATGTTTACCAGCAGAGTAACTCCTACATATTTCACAGGGATTCTTGAAGACCTTAACCTAAACAATAACTTTTTCTTGTGTTTCTAAAAGCATAGGAGGAGCTTAATGCTGTAAAAATGCCTACCTGTTGTGCATATATAGTTGCCAGTAATGACAGGGAAAACCTTTCTGCATTTGTATGGGCAGATGAAAACGTAGCGCTTGCACGTGGAGGTACCCAGGTTCCAGTGACCAAGAATTACTGGTGTGCAGAACTGCTTGCTTTCAAGTTAAATAAATCTTTGACAGCCCTATAATACGGAATGGGCAAAGGAGGTGTGCTGTGTATGGGCAATGAGTTAGTGTCAGAGCCGGGAATGAAAACCTTCGACTTCCTGGCTGTAACCTCTAGAAAACATTTTCTTCTTCAGATAAATTATTTGAGATCAATAGTCATTATTAATAATGACGTTTGATTTTTATTTTATTAAGACTAAAAAGAGGGGGGAAAGGTGGTTTTAATTATGTTGGTGAACAAGAGGAGGGAAGGATAACTTCTTGAAGTTTAGCTGAGTGATAGCCTTTCTTCCAAGACCACCCTCTGCTCTTTTCAAACAAAGAGAAAGGATTGTGACTAAGTGAATGTTAGACGTTTATAAATTTGATTTATTTAACCACAATATTTACTAAATCCAGATTGGTAACCTGACTTACTTCAAATCAAAACAGGGAAAATATCTCAGAGTACAGTTGGATTTCATAATTTAGGAGCAAATCAGCTGTACATTCAGGCCATGCACTTGGAAAGCAGCTTCAGGGTTACATGGTAATGAAGAAGCACATCTATTCATAGTACTCTTCATAGCAACTGCATTAGTGCTTGTAGAAGCTTTACCTTCAGCATTTATGAAGAAGAATGTGTTAAGCAGGATCAAAAGGAGGGAAGCAGCTCTTTTTACATTATTAGGCTTAACTAGTTTGACTCAACATGTTTGAAGATGATCCAGACAGAAATTCACTGTTGATCACAGAATGGTCTAAACTTTGTGAATCTGGTATTTCCATAAACCTTAGCACTAATAGAGCAGTTTTATTCTGAAGTCTTATAGGCTTATCACCATAATTCCTGTTTTATTGATAAAGAGAGCAAGGCAGGAGGGTTGAAGTGTGGCTTTCCCTAGCGAGAGCACACGGGCCTCTTGAGATTTAATAATATGCTGTCCCAATTTTGCAGAAGCGGAACAAGAGAGCCCTTCCCACCCACAGACTGTTGAGCCTCAGGGTGAATCCATTGCCCTGGCAGGCAAACTACCCTCTGACCAGGTATCAGGGTTTGCATCCCACTGCTGCCACAGACATGCTCAATCAGCAATTACTTGGGAACCACTGGTTCTGATTTAGTGATGCTTTAATTAAAACCACAGCAAGGAAAATCCAAAATGCAAAAGAAAACACTCCCCAGCCCCCACCCCCTAAAAACCCTAATGACAAAATCTATTGGGCAAAGAGAAGCAATTAGGGAAGCCAACTTGATGGGTGGGTGTGTGTGTGTGTGGGGGTGTGTGTGTGTTGTTGGTGTTAGACTCTTTTTGTTCTCCCTTATGTGTAGTAGTAGACTATAACAAAGATTTTATTATTTATTTATTTTTTTAATATGAGGAGCTGAAGGATGGTTGGGAGGCTGCTTAAATTTCAGACTATGAGATCAAGCCAAAGCAGCACAGATTTTTCAGACGTGTTAAATTATATTTTACTTCCAGTTTCTTAAGAAAGTGTCTTCAGTTTTAGAGACATCACAAACTTTGTTGTGTTTTCTTCTGGTATGTAGGGCATCAATTGCATTTAGGACAATGAGGCTGGCATTTGTGTTTTCCCTCATCAAGATACTTCATAAATAGATGAGACAGTGTACTAAAGATGTGAAACAGTGTACTAAAGATATAAAACATGAGGCATTCATTGCTTTTGAATCCTTGAGAATGGTCTGTCTTGGTTTATTCCTATGGACAGATGAGATAGTTTTCCCTTTCTTCACTGGGAGCGGGACGGGGGGAGAAGAGAGTCCTGATCGAAGAAAGATGTTTTCAACCTTCTACATGTACAACAGACCTTCCTCTTTGCTGTCTTCTCTGGTCAGAGAAAGTCTGACTTGGGGGATTTAACCAAGGAGAGGGTACGTCATTCTCACTCCAGCCTCACCTGTACTGTTATGCTAGACTTTTCTCTCACATCCAAGGTCCTGTTACTCACTTACATTTCATAGTTCTTTTCCCATATCTCTTTTTGAATTATTATTCCCTGAATGCCAGTCCTTTACAGGCTGAGAATGGAGGTGCTGACACAGGCCTGTTGTAAAGGGGCAGCCTTACCTTTCTCACTGGGTTGTTGCAGCCATTGCAGGACTCTGACAATTTTAAGGAGTAAATCAAAAGGGTGAAGAAATTCTCATAGTCTGGGAATGGAGAGCTTTTGGACAAAAAATGAGTGAGAGAACATGCCTTGAAGGACAGCTCTCGTGCCTCACCTCCTTCTTGTCTGTCTCATGTTCAGGATGGTCATTACTCATCAGCACGGATATTGATGCTGCAGTGGTGTAACAGATTTCACCTGAAGATTTTAGAGCACTTTCCAGCCCCTAAAAAGAGCTTAATTGGCAGTTTATACTGTATTTCTCAGTTTTATGGAGGCCTTAATGTAGTCCTGAGAAACTTGCCCAGTTAGTGACAGAGCTTGGAAGCAAAACTAGAACTGCAATTCTCAGTTGTCTCCTTCAACAATGAGAGACAGTTCTCCCTAGCTGGTGTCAGACTCAGCCTTGTGACAACTTGCACCTTTATACTGCACCACGTTGCTGTTTGTAGGGGCAGCTGCCAGCCCTACAGCATCTAAGGCCCCAGTGCATATGGGCAGCTGAGGCTGCCTATGACGTCCTTCTGGCAGGGGTTGGTCAGGGCCTTCTAAGAGAGTCTGGATTATTCAGTTCATCTCGTTTTCCATGGACCATTCACATGATGTAGCTGCAAAGGTAAATATGACTGGTGAAGATAATCCAAGTACAAACAAGTACAAACTATGGGTCAATCCATGCTTAGCTCATACCAGGGTTAGCACAGGTCCATGTCTTCACCTATCTGTCCATAAAATGATGCTTTTGCAGGAGAGTTTTTAGCAGTACCTTGCCTGTGGACAATGTGGATGCTAATCTGCTCGAGGTGCCCAAGAACATTTGTCCTGCGGTCTCTGTAGGGAAGACACACAAAGGTCAGAAAACACAGTGGTGGCACAAAGGACTTGCCTAGGGATCAGCTGAGTTACCGGGGTCAGAATGGGGAGAAACCCCCAGGTTTTCTGAGTCTCAGACCAGGGCTTGGTCTGCTATTTCTCTGTGGCAGAACGAATTTGTTCTCACTGTGTCCTCTGTGAGAACTGTCCGCATGTGAGCACAACCCTTTCCTGCATACAATTACCTGCACATTTCATTAAGAGCGTTACCTCTCAGCTATTGTGGGCAAGTATTTTCTGGTATTTTTCTGTGGAAACTTGGTGAATGATGCATTGCTACCCTTTGAATCAGGAGTTCTTCCTTAGGATCTGTTGGTATAAATGTTTATGGGTAACCATGCAGGTTTAAATCCACAACAAATGAAGCCATCCATCTGTGGAGAAAGACAACTGCCAGCTCTCCTCTCCCCAAGGTAAAGCTGTCCAGCACTAAACTTCCTGGAAAATGTTTTTCTTTGGCACTTGTTCTAGCTAATGGCCAACTTTCACTGCGTGAAACCGTCTTCATTTCTCTTGGTGTTAAGAAACTATCCAGCTCCTCTTCTCTTTCCTTTGACTGCTAAGTAGCAGAAGGAAAAACGAAGTTGCTACTAACGTTCAGCTCAAAGCGAAACAGTGGAAGGCTCCTGAGTGGGACATGTGGCTCAAAACAGGTTGTGTTTGTGGTGAGAGAATTAGTGTTGCCCCGTAACGCGTGGATGTGTTCAACCAGCAGTTGTAGCTGCCATAGCAGCTCTCTGCTGCTTCAGGCCTGTCTGGTGGTGGCTTTTGTCTGCTCTTTGCACGATGCTTTCCCTCCTGGGCCTACTGTGACTTTTGATGACTACTTTGTCTTGTCCAGCTGCAGTGAATATAGTTTTATAGAAATTATATCTGTGCATTGAATATAGAGCTTTACACAAATTACTGCCTGAAAATACTTTCTCTCATGCCATGCTGCAACTTGGCACTGGAGTCTGGGTAGGTGTACGTGTGGGAAAGGAAAGCTCTTTTTCCACTTGTGATTTTTCACTACCTTTTGAAGCAGATGTTCTGCAATGCTTAGTGCTTTATTGTCTCTGCTTCATCTTTCTCTGGTAGAACTGAAGTAGTTTCTGGATACTTAATTTTTCTTGTGTATTTGCTTTATGTTACAATGTATTAATATGAATGTTTTACAAAATAAGGCTCCAGCTCTGCGAACACACACACACACACACATGTTCATTCCTGAGAATGAATTTTCTGCTGATAAGATAAGAGTTTCATGTCCAAACATAGATGCTACTCCTTCCTCACTGTGGCATGTATAAGGCAGAAAAGTGAGGGGGGAAAAAAAAACCCACCAAAAAATAATAAACCAAAAATCAGGTTCAAACCCTACTGGCAAGAAGTGATTAAAAAAGTAATAATAAAATTGAGAGAGGAAACAATGCAAAAGTCCTAGCCTCAGTCCCATGGTGGCAAAGGTAGAGGTAAGCCACTAGCGTGGACGTGGGAGAGCATGCTCAGAGGAGGATTGTGGGCAATGGATAGAATCTTTCATGTCTTTCTGTCTGAGGAGACAGCTTCATGGCTGGAAAAGTTTTTGATGTTTTAAGAAACAAGTATGATTTTTTTCAGCATTTCTCCCACCTACTGACCAGTATTGTTGAGAACATTCTGATATATTCTTAGAGCTTTCACAGAAATTACTATTCTGGTTGCAACCTATTAATGTTTTCCTTTTGTTTTGCTTCCCTGTGTGAATTAGCCACATGCCTGCTAAAGGCCCTACAAAATACATATTTATCCCAGTGAAAAGGTATGTTAGAACATCAACGTTTTTCCTCGTTCCATGTCAGAATTGTGCTGCTTTTAGTGCAATTAAATTTATAGTTTCTCTGCAATTGCATGTAGATAGCTCCTGCAGTAGCAGCAGGCTGAGTAACTGCTTTCATCTGTTCTTGTGTGGGGCACGGAGTGCATGCGGGAGCACACTGCTGCCCGCACACATCCTTTCTGTGGTCCCATCCCACACGCCCTACAACTCTGCTGATTCTGAGTACTGCAGAATTTGTGGAAGGAGTTATTTTATTTGTTTTCTTTTGGTTTTCTTTTCTGCGGAGGTTACTGTTGTTCAAGAATTGTAGATGACTCAGTTTCTCAGAGCTCCTTTTCCTATAAATTTCAAAGCTAGATTAAATCAGTGACTTGACATAAAAGTAACAAGTAGGCTACAAGACAAAACACATTCTTGCACACTCTTGTAACAGAACCCAGATGATTTTAGCATGAATATCTAAGTTATCAGCTGTTACTTACTCATTCCAAATATCATTTTTCTTAAACCTTATTTTTGTGATTTACATTTGAGTTTTTAGCCTTTGTGATTCTGAAAAGAAGGGATAAAAAGCATAGTTCTTCAGAGTGAAAAGAGGTGTCTAAGTAGTGACAAGTAAGTCTCAAGAACTGGACCCTACAGTACCTGGTTTGTGAAGCCCCATCGTTGGTGGCAGTTGTTTTTCATTATGGGCTGTGATTCTGCAGCTGGAGCTGCCAGAGTGATTTTCTGCAGTCACATGCAGCCCTGGTGCTTGGGGGATCTGAATAGGAAGAGGTGTAATGGAATTAAAAAGCCTGTGAATATCAAAGAGAAATGTGGAAACTGAAAGAGGTTATATATATTTATGTTTGTGTGTAGGCATATATATGTATGTATACACATGCAATTTTATTTTTCAAATGATTGTAGGCTATCAGCTTGTAGTGTTTCTTTACCAACTGTTCAAATAGACAAAAAAGGCATTCTGAAAAATTCACCTATCTCATTTTGACTTATTTTAAGTGAAATAGTACTGTTAAAATTAATTTTAAAAATCCCAGTAACTCAAAGCAATTATATAATGTATTTCCTGGTTAGGCTGCCAGATTGAAAGTCTGTGGCACGAACCCCATTATTAGCTCACTGCAAAATTTCAAGCTACCTTTCAGACCGTGCCCTCATAACAAAGAATGAAGTAGCTCAGCTTGTTTGTTTTTATGTGTGCTGAATTCCCTTTACCTCGGATTGCTCAAGCAGAAAATGCTGATGCTTCCCCTGGTCTGTCTATCTTTAATCTCTTCCCGAGTTAATTGCAGGAAGTGCAGGGGGGGATCACAGCCCAGCCGGGCCCCCATCTTTCTTCTCGGTATTGCTTTGTGTCCGCAGTGTGGGGAAAGAGCACCTGGAGAAGGGAGTAGTGAAGTCTTGCTAGGACTAGGAAGAACATTTATTTATATTAAAGCAGCCTGCTTTTTTTTTTTTTTTAAATCAACAGGTTTGAGACAAAAAAGAAACAGCGCATTATAAAAAAAAGAAAAATAGTTGAAAAGCAGTCTAGAATAGTAGGTGATGAAGCCTGGTGAAGCAAGCCAATGCTTCTGGAAATTCAGGTCTTCCAGGGAAACAAGGCATCCAATTTTTGCCAGTCCCAAGCAATCAAAGAATCTTTAGGCGGGCTTTCCTCAAAAAAAAAAAGAAAAAAAAAAAAAAAAGAAAAAAAGAAGTAAAAAAGAAGTTGGCACAGAAAATTCATGAGACAGGATTTTTCATCTGTCTGGTCCATGGGTTAGAGCAGATGGAAAACTTCTAGTGAAAGTAACATTTTGATTAAAAAGACTGTCTTATTTAAAAAACAAAACAAAACTAAAAAAAACCTGTGGGGAAGGATTTTAAAGCTGTTGGAATACTTTGGGTATTTTTAAACAATAGCGGTTTCAGAACTGTGACAGAAATGGCCTATTTTGTTATTTTCTCAGTTATTTTTCTTAAAATTGTTTAGAATTAACACATTTTAAAAAGAAAAAGGAATTTGAAAATCTTAGTGTAAACTCAAGCCAAACTTTTTCTTTTGTGAAGTGAATCATTTTAGATGTACATGTAATTAATATGGAAAAGGAAGGTTTTTCTATGTGAAGAGTTTTCCATTAGACTACTGAATTAACAAACCTATTTTTGATCCAGATCTTGGGTGCTTGTCCTCTTATTTCAAGTTTTGGGGTTGTTTTTGTGTCGTGTTGTTTGGTTTTCTTTGTTTCAACTGAAGCACTATATGCGTATCTCTTACTTTGTTAGAGTTGTAGCTTTTTTTAACTTAACCTTATGGTCAACTATTTCAGTGCTGGACTAAACAAAAGATGAACGTTTCAGAAGAGCAACAGTAAGATTTAAAAACTGAGTGACAACATGTACACAAGGGAAGTGATGAGGGTATGTGATGAAGCACAGCTCGAGACTGCTGTCCTCTGGCCAGGGAGGGCTTCGGTGTCCCTGCATGCTCTGTGTGCGGCCTCTGCACACCCTTCTCTGAGCCACACAAAGGCGCTGCTCAGATGGGGCTTTCTTCCCAGCTCTTTCAGAAAGCAAGAGACATCCTGCTTCTGTTGAAACAAAGATTTTCCTTGCTGTGGGCTCAGGTTTAGCCAACATACCTTGCAGCTCCTTCTTGGTCTCACCTATCTGTTTTTTCCCATCCTTCATGCTTGACTCAGTCTGATCAGCAGTTGCAAGAAGGATTAGCTGTGTCCCTGTCATTTGGAGCAGCCTCACTGCCACCTCATTTAATTTCTGATTTCAGTCGGATGTGTTTTGTCCCTTGCCTATCTATCCCATAATTTTTCTCTTGTTCCTCTTGGGTTAATTTTTAGCCTGAGATATTCTGTGCTGGAGTATAATGCAACTATATTCCCCCATGCCCAGATGCTGTGCTACAAGCTGTATTACTATGAGTCCTTACACTTTTTGTGTCTGCAATCAACTGGGCAATGATAAATCCAGACAAGTACTGCTGCTTTTATTGTCCGATTACGTCAGCGAAAGGCAGCTCTTCCTGACCCTGAGGCATGCTGCCCTGCAGGTCACCTTGAAAGGGTATCTTGTCATCAGGGCTGTACTGTCAGTCTTGTACATGAGCATTTATGCCAGCTCAGGTTTAACTTTATGTCTGTTCAGGCCTTTCCTGCATACATCTGTCAGATGTACTTGTGAATGAGCTAAGATTCATTATAAGCGAAAATAGCATCGTGGTTTTCACCTGCTGAAGCATTCTTGAAATGCAAGGAACAAAGGGTCTATTATAGATGGAGAGAAAGCATCTTAACAGCATGAGGATGGAGGTACCAAGAGAGGAAATGAAATTACTTTCCTCTGCTTTTGAATTCTGTGGATAGAAGTAGCCAAAATCTTCAGTATGGGAGATTCCCTATTATTATACCACCTCAAAGGTGGCTGCAAGATAATAGAGTTTTCCCTGCTTATGAATTATCCTAATTTTTGTGCAGGAAAGGAATACAATGGGGAGCATAATTTTGCAAGCCATTAGTCCTGGCAAAGCTGGCTAAGCTGCCATGCTTCCCAAGAAATTAAAACAGTAGAAGTCTTAATTCCCAATGAAAATTAATGAGACATAGCAGGTGCTTTTGAAAATTTTACCCACGTGGACAAAAATTACAGCAAATCTTGTATTTCCTAGGAATGAAGGAAAGACAAATGTTTTAGGATTGGGAGAATTTTTCATTTGTTTCTTTGAATTGGAGATTGAGGAAGCCATCTTCATACTTTTTTTTGCGGTTACCTTTCAGTAATTCACTTCTGAAACAAAACGGGGAATCAGACTGTCTTATTTTTTATGATGAGTAGTACCGGAGTCATAAAGTTGCAGATTTCTACTTAGTAATCTGCACCATTTTTTTGAGAAGAATAAAGGTGAAAGCAGTTGATAAGTAATTAAAACCAGATAAAGTCATAGAAGCAAGACAAAAATGTTACTCTTGAAATTAGGCTGCAATCTCTGTCCCTACTCCACCCCTTCCCAGCAAAGCTGAAAGCAGAGGACTTGGCTTGTACCACTCCTGCCTAGGGCTCTGTGTTGGCATATGCATTTGTTTAGGAAGATCTAGTGGTTTAAGCTTGTGTTTGGCCTTTAGCCAGATAGGAGTAAAAATTCTTGAGAAGATGATTGCATGGGGTTGTTGCAGAGAAAGTAATTTCTAGATTTGCCTCTCCCCTCACGGACAAACTTTCTTTGCAATTTTTTCTCCCTTAAAGTAACTTGACTTTCCCATTGTAGGATCTGGCAGGTTTTTCCCAAGGGCAGGAGTCCTGTCTTTCGTTTCTCACCTGCTTCATTCTGCAGGGCTCCTAACTTATCAATTCCTCCACTGATGGCAGATGCAGAGCTCATTCTCTTTATTTTTTCCACAACCATGCTAGCTTTTTCTCCCCGTGCTGTCTTTTACTCCTGGTATGTCCTTTCTGAACTGTACCATCAACCTCCTGTTGCACAAATACTCTCCTACAGAATGCTGTCCTTACAGGGCAAATGCTCTGCTCTTCCTTGCACACATTCCCTCTGAAATCTCTTAATCACTTGGCCATTGAGTTTACCTTGGTACTACTTACTACCCAAGTGTCTTATTTACTGAAAGTGCCCCAGAAGTGCTCTTTTGAGCATTGGTTCCACTTCATGTACTTGTGTGTATTGAAGTCAGAATACTATCTTCTCACCCCAGAAATGGAGTGGACACAAGTGAAATACGCTGACTCCCAGGAACAAGTCCACTACCTCCATGGTGAGGATGGAAATGCCCGCGGTCCTGAGATGATGCCTTTAGTGTGTTGTGGGGAGGATGCTAAAAACAAACTAGAGCAGACTGAGAGATGCTTTAAATTATACCTGAGCAGCAGAGGTCCAAGCTTTGGAAGGATTTGTCTTCATCTCTTGAGAGGCCTTCTGGCCTTTCAGCTGTGCTGAGCAGGGATGTTGTGTGGTTACACGTGCCTGCAACACCATGGTGGTTTCCTGGTTTGTCCTTTTAAAATATTATCCAGCCAGTTCTCAACACCGTCAGTATCCAGAGCACCTTGTTGATTCGGTCTGCACACTGGGTCCTGCTTCAGCATTGCACTTATGCCCGTCTGTCAGTACTTTGTTGGAGAGAGATGGTATTGCTCACTAGTTTGATCTTCAGCACAGGTTTGAGTGTTTTGAGTTGGGATCTAGAATCACTGCCTTTATTACAATGATGTTTTGAAGATGTGATTTGTAGGTTACCCTAACACCTCAATCAAAAATTTGAAAGCTTAAAATGTTTCATTTGGCATTCCTACCTCCAGAATGACTAAAAAAGACTTTTCTTTTTCTTTTTTCCTTCCTAAACATTAGTAAAGAGAAAAGTTTCTGCGCTTGACAGAGACTTTGTGGGCCACCTTTCAGGGCAAAATATTGGGATTTGAGTAGGGAATTCTAATGGAAAAGCTGAGCATCAAATTCACACAAGGTTCTTCTTAATTATAGAAACCAAAAGCTCTTCCAGATGTCTGTCAGCCCAATATGCTAGATGCTGCCATCACTGGTTTTAATAAAAGCTCATATTTGGCAAACTTTATTACTGATTTACTGTACATTACTTAAACCAGAAAATGTTTTTGCTGTAAAAAGCAAGCCAACAAATACCTGATATTTTTATCAGTTGCATGTGCTAAATACCATCCCAGTTCCATTGTTTTACTGAAGATTTTCTCTAGATTGCCATCATTAAAACTGAGATTTCAGAAACTCTTGTGAAGAGGTACATAAGTCAGAAATGCACATGAACAAATTGGTAAATGGTGCGTGAAAAACAGGCAAAGCCACTAACAAGGCAAACACATACATGACATGCACACCCAGACATTTCTATGAAAAGTTACCTGTTTGTACATGCAACTAATACATACTCTAAAGAAAAATGGAAGCTGAAAAAAACCCCAGGAAAATGTTATAGAATAAATACAGGGAAGTGTGATGTGACTTTGTGAATACAAAAGTGAACAGAACAAAACCAGTAGAAAAATCATCAGTCAAGAGAGTAGCTAATGAAATCTCTGAACAATGATGTAATTAAAGTGCATTAATCATTATAAAAGATCATTTCCCTTTGAACATCTGCTCCTATTCACTTGGCAACAGTCTGGGCAGTGTCATGAATGATGGGGCTTTGGATTATGCTGAAGGGTATGTGTTATCTGAGAAACAATGTAGAACATCCCCAGCTTGACAGGATCTGAGACAGCAGTACTTTTCCTTAATACAGGTATAGAATTAAGGAAATAAGGAGGAAAAAAAAATCAGACATTGCTTACAGTGGAAAGGAAAACCTGATATAAAACTGAACCCTGCCTTCTCAGGCATGCAAACAAAATTTAGTTTGGTGCTGATGGGTTTGAATAAAGTAATTCCTCTGGGAAAAGAGCCCATGCCCAGCCTGCTGCTTTTAAGAGAGCTTTTAGAGCTGTAGCTGCATGTAGGAGAGACCTTGTTCCTCCCCGCTGAGAAGTAAGCACCACAAAAATCTTCCTGACCCCCTTCTCTGCGGCAGCCTGGCTGTACCAGGGCAAGAGGGAGATTAGCTGTTCCAGCAGA